>NC_084583.2:1390000-1447500 GCF_033978685.3 Nerophis lumbriciformis
GCCTGTTTTGCAGGTTTCCCTGCTCTTCAGGGGATGTATATTCATATATTACTCATTGTTAAAAGCGGCCCTCTGAGGGCAACCATGACTGTGATGTGGCCCTCAATGAAAACCAGTTTGACACCCCTTTTCTAATCCGAATTATGATCAGATTAAATCAACTTGTCCATGTAAACGTGGCTAATTAAACATTACATTAACCGGTATGGCGCTGATAATATGAAGTAACCGGCTAACAACGTGAATAACTTCAATTTTCCAAGTTTTTACCGTGTTGTTCTGTAAAAACAGCCACGGTTCTAAAAAAAATTGACCAGGCAGTCGGTCTGCGGAACACTGGTTCTGAGGGACCGTTCTGTTTAAACAACCTGGCAATTTTCCAACACTATGACTCCGAACTAACTGTAAACAAAATCTTCCGACTTTTTTCCCAAGTGCCAGGTCCGTGTAACGGCACTGACACAGAAACCCACCGAGAAGTACACAGAGGCACCATCCAAACCTGGATTTTTTTCCCCAGTGTTTCAGTGTTTTGTCACGGTCCTGACACTCAAAGGTGGGACAAAGTTAACCATAACAATCACGCTAATTGGTCTGGTTACACCGGTTTGCCGGGTTCTGTAGAAAAGACCGGATTTCCCGTTATGACTTTGATCCACCAATTATGAGAGTTTTCCGCATAACAGAGGCTAACGACTGAGCTCAGAAGTTGACCTAGACTTAGACTTAGACAAACTTTATTGATCCACAATGGAAAATGTTCCACACAGTACCTCAGTTACAAAGGATGGAAAGGACAATGCAGACATAACCAAACGTCCGAGGCACCGTTGACCATCGCACTTATCGAGGAGGTTCCGAACAAATCGGATTCATTAGGACCGTCCTTTGTTCGCAGTCAAAGCAGAAGAAAAACAACACAAACAAACTCTTTGTTCCACTTAAAGAACGTTACAAGTCGTGGTCCGTCTTAGGTCAAGACACGACAGAGGTCTCATTCACGTTTGACTCTGCGCGTCTGTGTCGCACTTTCAGGTATACAGTAGGCTATTATAGCTAATATAGACACTTACATTATGTGTTGCCTTCATTATAACACGTAAACAAGACTTTTAACGTCATTTTGATAGTAGGCTAATATAGCTAATATAGACACATCATTGCCTTCATCATATCACATATATAAGACTTTTAAAGTCATTTTGATAGTAGGCTAATATAGACACTTGCGTCTTGTGTTGCCTTCATTATAACACTTATATAAGACTTTTAAAGTTATTTTGATAGTATGCTAAAATAGACACTTATGTCATGTGTTGCCTTCATTATAAGACTTGTAGAAGACTTTTAAAGTCATTTTGATAGTAAGCTAATATAGACACTTACGTCATGTGTTGCCTTCATTATGACACTTATAGAATACTTTTGAAGTAATTTTGATAGTAGGCTAATATAGATACTTGCGTCATGTGTTGCCTTCATTATAACACTTATATAAGACTTTTAAAGTCATTTTGATAGTATGCTAAAATAGACACTTATGTCATGTGTTGCCTTCATTATAAGACTTGTAGAAGACTTTTAAAGTCATTTTGATAGTAAGCTAATATAGCTAATATAGACACTTACGTCATGTGTTGCCTTCATTATGACACTTATAGAATACTTTTAAAGTAATTTTGATTGTAGGCTAATATAGACACTTACGTCATGTGTTGCCTTCATTATAACACTTATTTAAGACTTTTAAAGTTATTTTGATAGTAGGCTAATATAGACACTTACGTCATGTGTTGCCTTCATTATAACACTTATATAAGACTTTTAAAGTAATTTTGATAGTAGGCTAATATAGACACTTACCTTACGTCATGTGTTGCCTTCATTATAACACTTATATAAGACTTTTAAAGTCATTTTGATAGTAGGCTAATATAGACACTTACGTGATGTGTTGCCTTCATTATAACACTTATATAAGACTTTTAAAGTTATTTTGATAGTAGGCTAATATAGACACTTACGTCATGTGTTGCCTTCATTATAACACTTATATAAGACTTTTAAAGTCATTTTGATAGTAGGCTGATATAGACACTTAGGTCATGTGTTGCCTTCATTATAACACTTATTTAAGACTTTTAAAGTAATTTTGATAGTAGTCTAATATAGACACTTACATCATGTGTTGCCTTCATTATAACATTTATGTAAGACTTTTAAAGTTATTTTGATAGTAGGCTAATAAAGACACTTACATCATGTGTTCCCTTCATTATAACACTTATATAAGACTTTTAAAGTCATTTTGATAGTATGCTAATATAGACACTTACGTCATGTGTTGCCTTCATTATAAGACTTGTAGAAGACTTTTAAAGTCATTTTGATAGTAGGCTAATATAGACACTTACGTGATGTGTTGCCTTCATTATAACACTTATATAAGACTTTTGAAGTTATTTTGATAGTAGGCTGATATAGACACGTCATGTGTTGCCTTCATTATAACACTTATATAAGACTTTTAAAGTAATTTTGATAGTAGGCTAATATAGCTAATATAGACACTTACGTCATTTGTTTCCTTCATTATAACACTTATATACGACTTTTAAAGTCATTTTGATAGCAGGCTAATATAGACACTTACGTCATGTGTTGCCTTCATTATACCACTTATATAAGAATTTAAAAGTCATTTTGATAGTAGGCTGATATAGACACTTACGTCATGTGTTGCCTTCATTATAACACTTATATAAGACTTTTAAAGTAATTTTGATAGTAGGCTAATAAAGACACTTACATCATGTGTTTCCTTCATTATAACACTTATATAAGACTTTTCAAGTCATTTTGATAGTAGGCTCATATAGACACTTACATCATGCGTTGCCTTCATTATAACACTTATGTAAGAGTTTTATAGTCATTTTGATAGTAGGCTAATAAAGACACTTACATCATGTGTTGTCTTCATTATAACACTTATATAAGACTTTTAAAGTCATTTTGATTGTAGGCTAATATAAAAGACCGGATTTCCCGTTATGACTTTGATCCACAATTATGCGAGTTCTCTGCGTAACAGAGGCCTAGGACTGAGCTCGGAAGTTGACATAACCAAACGTCCGAGGCACCATTGACAATCGCACTCATCTAGGAGGTTCCGAACAAATCGGATTCATTAGGACCGTCCTTTGTTCGCAGTCAAAGCGGAAGAAAAACAACACAAACAAACTCTTTGTTCCACTTAAAGAACGTTACAAGTCGTGGTCCGTCTTGGGTCAAGACACGACAGAGGTCTCATTCACGTTTGACTCTGCGCGTCTGTGTCGCACTTTCAGGTATACAGTAGGCTATTATAGCTAATATAGACACCTACGTCATGTGTTGTCTTCATTATAACAATTATATAAGACTTTTAAAGTCATTTTGATAGTAAGCTAAGATAGACACTTACATTATGTGTTGCCTTTATTATAACACTTAAATAAGACTTTCAAAGTCATTTTGATAGTAGGCTAATATAGCTAATATAAACACTTACATCATGTGTTGCCTTCATTATAACACTTATATAAGACTTTTAACATCATTTTGATAGTAGTCTAATATAGCTAATATAGACACTTGCGTCATGTGTTGCCTTCATTATAACACTTATATAATACTTTTAAAGAAAATTTGATAGTAGGCTAATATAGACACTTACGTCATGTGTTGCCTTCATTATAACACGTATATAAGACTTATAAAGTCATTTTGATAGTAGGCTAATATAGACACTTACATGATGTGTTGCCTTCATTATAACACTTATATAAGACTTTTAAAGTCATTTTGATAGTAGGCTAATATAGCTAATATAGACACTTACATAATGTGTTGCCTTCATTATAACACTTATATAAGACATTTAAAGTCATTTTGATAGTAGGCTAATATAGACACTTACATTATGTGTTGTCTTCATTATAACTGTTATACAAGACTTTTAAAGTAATTTTGATAGTAGGCTAATATAGACACTTACGTCATGTGTTGCCTTCATTATAACACTTATATAAGACTTTTAAAGTAATTTTGATAGTATGCTAATATAGACACGTACGTCATGTGTTGCCTTCATTATAACACTTGTATAAGACTTTTAAAGTCATTTTGATAGTAGGCTAATATAGCTAATATAGACACTTACGTCATGTGTTGCCTTCATTATGACACTTATAGAATACTTTTAAAGTAATTTTGATAGTAGGCTAATATAGCTAGTATAGACACTTACGTCATGTGTTGCCTTCATTATAACACTGTTATAAGACTTTTAAAGTAATTTTGATAGAAGGCTAATATAGCTAACATAGACACTTACATCATGTGTTGCCTTCATTATTACACTTATATAAGACTATTAAAGTCATTTTGATAGTAGGCTAATATAGACACTTACATCATGTGTTGCCTTCATTATAACACTTATGTAATACTTTTAAAGTTATTTTGATAGTAGGCTAATAAAGACACTTACATCATGTGTTTCCTTCATTATAACACTTATATAAGACTTTTCAAGTCATTTTGATAGTAGGCTCATATAGACACTTACATCATGCGTTGCCTTCATTATAACACTTATGTAAGAGTTTTATAGTAATTTTGATAGTAGGCTAATAAAGACACTTACATCATGTGTTGTCTTCATTATAACACTTATATAAGACTTTTAAAGTCATTTTGATTGTAGGCTAATATAGACACGTCATGTGTTGCCTTCATTACAACACTTATATAAGACTTATAAAAGACCAGATTTCCCGTTATGACTTTGATCCACAATTATGCGAGTTCTCTGCGTAACAGAGGCCTAGGACTGAGCTCGGAAGTTGACATAACCAAACGTCCGAGGCACCATTGACAATCGCACTCATCTAGGAGGTTCCGAACAAATCGGATTCATTAGGACCGTCGTTTGTCCGCCAACAAAGCAGAAGAAAAACAACACAAACAAACTCTTTGTTCCACTTAAAGAACGTTACAAGCCGTGGTCCGTCTTGGGTCAAGACACGACAGAGGTCTCATTCACGTTTGACTCTGCGCGTCTTTGTCGCGCTTTCAGGTAGCGAAGAAAAGGGTGGAGATTAACACGGCCGGCTTTATCCGCCCGCATACAGTCCCCCGAACCATAAAACACGTCCCAAAGGCGTTGCGCTGAATGTGCACTTGTTCCTGCTCTCAATTCAGCTTTCAGGCCCCTCTAAGGAGACAAGGCCCAATCACAATATTGTCAAGGCTCTGTTGGTTTTCTGGTTCAAATCCTTGTTCACGCTGTTTGCTGAGTACTCATCTGCTGTGACAGCCTTCAGGCAAACACTGAGTCCTGAAAGAGGGTCTTCCACAACCAGATCTTTCCTGCTGGGCAGTGGCTAAAACGCTCCTTTCTCTCCCCATCAAGTGGAACCCGGGCCTATTGAGCCTGGCCCTGGGATCCCTCCATTGAGGTGGGCTACGGGCCAGTGTTTCGACCCCTCCTTGCCTTGGGCCACCCTCATTCTCCCGGGACACCTGTACCCCTAAAAGAAAAAAACACATCGTGGGAACCTCCCCCGCGGGTCTTTGCCACCTGAGCTACCCACAGGTGGTCGGCACTAAAAAGTTGCCAGCTCGACTGAACTCTCAGAACTTTGGGGATTAAAGCGTCCCAGGAGAAGTTCTTTGGACGGAGACCACGGCAGAGTTCCCTCGCGCCCCCTCGCCATCTCCATGGCACGAAAACGGCGTCAATTAATCAACATTCATGAACCGTTTACTCGAGCTCCCCTTTTGTGGCTAATCCAGACAGAGACCAGGCTGTTCTGCAGCAGCTTTTGTGCGAGGAACCCATCAACTGGTGTTACGGGGAAACGTCTCCCCCCCGTCGAGAGCCTCACCTCGGCGGAATTGGACCGTAAAATCCATTATCCTTTTTTTTCAGTCTACAATTTGATTGGTCATTTGTTTTGTAATCATAAGTCAAGCAGGTATTTAAGTACAGTATTTATCTGTATTTATTCTATCTTTATATACGGTAAACAATATATTCGTTTACATAAGCTGCAAAAAAATTATTAAATTGTACTTTAAAAACTGGCAGTTCAGTCATATTACGGATAAAGTAGTGGGTGTTTGACAGCATTTAAAAAAATGGTATAAATGGTATGGAGAAACAATAGCGCTGTTTTTAGCGGTCAAATTCAAGCAACAGAGCTGCCAGTTTTGTTCTGTTTTACTGTAAAATCTTGTTTTAATGTTTTTTTTTTGTTTGTTTAATGTTTTAGTGTGTTACTGTATATGGAAAAAAAACAGTACCAAAGTTGATTTTAGGGTAAAAAAACTCAAGTCGGCGGAATTTAACCATAAAATCTATTGTCAATTTTTCAGTCTACAATTTGATTGATCATTTGTTTTGAAATCATAAGTCAAGCAGGTATTTGAGTACAGTATTTATCTGTATTTATTCTATCTTTATATATGGCGCCGGTAAACAATATATTCGTTTACATAAGCTGCAAAAAAAGTATTAAATTGTACTTTAAAAACTGGCAGTTCAGTCATCAGAATATTACGGATAAAGTAGTGGGTGTTTTACAGCATATTAAAAAAATGGTATAAATGGAATGGAGAAACAATAGCACTGTTTTTAGTGGTCAAATTCAAGCAACAGAGCTGCCAGTTTTGTTCTGTTTTACTGTAAAATCTTGTTTTAATGGTTTTTTTTTGTTTGTTTAATGTTTTAGTGTGTTACTGTATTTGGAAATAAAACAGTACCAAAGTTGATTTTATGGTAAAAAACTCAAGTCGGCGGAATTTAAGCGTAAAATCTATTGTCAATTTTTCAATCTACAATTTGATTGATCATTTGTTTTGAAATCATAAGTCAAGCAGGTATTTAAGTACAGTATTTATCTGTATTTATTCTATCTTTATATATGGCGCCGGTAAACAATATATTCGTTTACATAAGCTGCAAAAAAATTATTAAATTGTACTTTAAAAACTGGCAGTTCAGTCATCAGAATATTACGGATAAAGTAGTGGGTGTTTTATAGCATATAAAAAATGGTATAAATGGAATGGAATGGAGAAACAATAGCACTGTTTTTAGCGGTCAAATTCAAGCAACAGAGCTGCCAGTTTTGTTTTGTTTTAATGTAAAATCTTGTTTTAATGTTTTTTTTTGTTTGTTTAATGTTTTAGTGTGTTACTGTATATGGAAAAAAAACAGTACCAATGTTGATTTTACGGTAAAAAACTCAAGTCGGCGGAATTTAACCGTAAAATCTATTGTCAATTTTTCAGTCTACAATTTGATTGATCATTTGTTTTGAAATCATAAGTCAAGCAGGTATTTAAGTACAGTATTTATCTGTATTTATTCTATCTTTATATATGGCGCCGGTAAACAATATATTCGTTTACATAAGCTGCAAAAAAATTATTAAATTGTACTTTAAAAACTGGCAGTTCAGTCATCAGAATATTACGGATAAAGTAGTGGGTGTTTTACAGCATATTAAAAAAATGGTATAAATGGAATGGAGAAACAATAGCACTGTTTTTAGTGGTCAAATTCAAGCAACAGAGCTGCCAGTTTTGTTCTGTTTTACTGTAAAATCTTGTTTTAATGTTTTTTTTTTGTTTGTTTAATGTTTTAGTGTGTTACTGTATATGGAAAAAAAACAGTACCAAAGTTGATTTTAGGGTAAAAAAACTCAAGTCGGCGGAATTTAACCGTAAAATCTATTGTCAATTTTTCAGTCTACAATTTGATTGATCATTTGTTTTGAAATCATAAGTCAAGCAGGTATTTAAGTACAGTATTTATCTGTATTTATTCTATCTTTATATATGGCGCCGGTAAACAATATATTCGTTTACATAAGCTGCAAAAAAATTATTAAATTGTACTTTAAAAACTGGCAGTTCAGTCATCAGAATATTACGGATAAAGTAGTGGGTGTTTTATAGCATATAAAAAATGGTATAAATGGAATGGAATGGAGAAACAATAGCACTGTTTTTAGCGGTCAAATTCAAGCAACAGAGCTGCCAGTTTGTTTTTTTACCGTAAAATCTTCTTTTAATGTTTTAGTGTCTTACTGTATATGGAAAAAACCCAGTACCAAAGTTGATTTTACAGTAAAAAACTAAAGTCGGCAGAATTTAACCATAAAATGTATTGTCAATTTTATAGTCTACAAAAAAAGCAAGTGGTCAACTTTCTGCAATCAAAAGAAATTGAAATTGACATTAATACCATCGAAACATGCATCCCACTGAACGGAAGAAACAACAACGCCACTCCAGTCGTGCTCGTGAAACTTGTAAACAGAAAATCTAAAATGGCATTGCTGAGACAGGGAAAGAAGCTGAAGGGAACAAATGTGTACATGAATGAGCATCTCACAAAACGTAATGCTGGAATCGCCAAGAAAGCACGCGACTTGAGAAAGCAGGGAAAAATCCAGGGAACTTGGAGCGCCAACTGTAAAATCTACATCAAGCTGAATGGAGGTCCAGAAGCAAGAGTACCGTATTTTCCGCACTATAAGGCGCACCTAAAAACCACAAATTTTCTCAAAAGCTGACAGTGCGCCTTATAACCCGGTGCGCTTTATATATGGATAAATATTAAGATTCATTTTCATAAAGTTTAGGTCTCGCAACTACGGTAAACAGCCGCCATCTTTTTTCCCCGTAGAAGAAGCGCGCGGTGCATGCTGGGATATGTGACGTTTCATTTCCATTTGTGTGTTTATGTAAAGACCCCAAAATGGCTCCTATTAAGTGTGTTGTCTGTCTAATTATAAATAATGCAGACGAGGCGTGTTAACTGAGTTCTCAACGTTTACTCACAGCGTGCTCATAACCACATTCTAACTGCCAGCATACAACAACGCTTCTCAGGGCTACCGCGCATGCTCGTAACTATCGTTGCATGCTGGGTAGTGTAGTTGTTATATTTGCTAGCTCATAACAGCACATTGAGAGACACGCTTACGCGCTTAATTCAATACTCGCCGTCATTCCGGGTGGATTGACAAAAGACCTCCAGCCGCTAGATATTGGTGTCAACAGGGCATTCGAAGCTAGACTGCTAACTGCGTGGGAACAATGGATGACAGAAGGCGAACACACCTTCACTAAGACGAGGAGGCAGCGCCAGACGACGCCAACATCTGCCAGTGGATCGTAAATTTGCCCAACTTTTCACTTCGGACACCGAAGACGAAGGATTTACGAATGAAGAATAACTTCAGAAAGTGAGCGCTATGTTTATTTTGTGTGTTGTGACATTAACGTTCGAGCAACATTATGTTGCTATTGCTCTGCACTATTTTTAATTTTACTATGTTTGTGATTGCACATTTGCGTACATTTTGGGAGTGAACAGAGTTGTTAGAACGCTGGTTTTTAATATATTATTAAAGTTTGACTGACCTATCTGACTGTTTTTTTGACATTCCCTTTAGCGCAGCGTAGGCGCGGCTTATAGTCCGGGGCGGCTTATTGGTGGACAAAGTTATGAAATATGCCATTCATTGAAGGTGCGGCTAATAATCCGGTGCGCCTTATAGTGCGGAAAATACGGTACTTGCTGTCCATGACATCAAGGACCTGGACAATTTTTAAAGTTTACACAGCTTCCACAACAACGATGATAATAGACTCTGACAGAAAACAAGCACCTAAATTCAGCATCAACACTACTATGTTCCAAGGGACGACTAAACAAGAGGACCTAGATTCAGGATTGCATCCACCTACACTTATAGAGAACATCAAAGATTGTTGAACAAGAAAACATGGAACTAAAAAATTTCTGCAACAAAGATCACAAAAACCAGGATTTGGAAAATGATATAGATCCAGATACAAATTTTTTCTCCCACTACAGTAATAATTGTTTTTATTATACGGATGATCAATATAACAGCAACATTAAATGTGATAACACATTGTCAATTATTCATTTTAATAGCAGAAGCTTGTATGCAAACTACAACAATATTATGATAAAAAAGGAATAGATTTTGATCTGGATGGATATGAACTAAACTACATCAACAGAAACAACAAAAATGGAGGAGGAGTAGCTGTGTACGTGATGAAGAACCTGAACTACAAAGTGGTAAAAAACATGTCATTTGCTATAGATAATATCTTAGAATGTATAACAATTGAAATATGTCAGGAAAAAAGCAAAAACATATTCATCAGTTGTATATATAGATCACCTAAGTCAAGTATAGAAACATTTGAAGAATGGATCAAGGCTACTTACATGGACAATGATCAAAGAATAATTTTCTTATGTGGTGACTTTAATATTGACTTATTGAACCCTAACAAGCAAAAGTCTATTGATGACAGCATCAGTTTATATCCTAAAATCACAAAGCCAAGCAGAATTACAGGACACTGTGCCACGCTTATTGATAATATTTTTACCAATGATTTTGATAATAACACTACAAGTGGTCTATTTATAACCGATGTTAGTGATCATCTGCCAGTTTTTACAATATATGATGGAAACTACAAGAAGAACATGGAAGACAAAAGGACATTTCGAAGACTGTGCACAGAGAAGAGGATGATTGCTTTCAAAATTGAGCTACAAAAGCAAGATTGGGACAATGTGTACAATGAAAATGAGGTTGATGAAGCATATGAACATTTCTTAAACAAGTTCATAATACTTTATAACAAACATTGTCCATGGATACAACTCAGTAATAAGCAGAGAAAGAATAATCAACCATGGATGACAAAAGGATTAAAAAATGCTTGTAAGAAGAAGAATACACTATATAGGAAATGTATAGCACAAAGAACTACAGAGGCAGAAATTAAGTACAAAAAGTATAAAAACAAGTTAACATACATACTACGATTATGTAGAAAAGAATATTACAGTGAATTATTGGACAAGAACAAAACTAATATGAGAGCAACATGGGGCATCCTCAATAGCATTATTAAAAATGGCACTAAGAGGGACTACCCTCAATACTTCTTAGACGGAAATAAAAAAAATGACAACATAAAGGAAGTAGTTGAAAGCTTCAATAATTATTTTGTAAATATTGGACCAAAATTGGAAGAAAGGATTCCAGACCCAGTTTCAATTGAGGACTATAATGATACCATAGAGCCAAATCCCAACTCCATGTTCCTCAGTAATGTGACACAGGAGGAAATAGTTACAATCGTGAAAAAATGTAAATCTAAGACTTCAACTGATTGTAATGAAATTGATATGGAAACGATAAAAAAGGTTATTGAAGAGATCTCAGGACCATTAATGTCTATCATTTCAAACAGGTACATTTCCAAACTAAATGAAAATAGCTAAAGTTGCACCAATTTACAAGACTGGCGACAAACATCAATTTACAAACTATAGACCTGTTTCCTTACTTCCACAATTTTCTAAAATCATTGAAAAACTGTTCAATAACAGATTAGAGAGTTTCATAAATAAAAATAGAATACTCGAAGAAAATCAATATGGATACAGAGCTAATGTTTCAACTTCGATGGCTTTAATTGAAATTACAGAAGAAATTACCAATGCTATAGATAATAAAAAATGTGCGGCAGCAGTTTTTATGGATCTAACTAAAGCATTTGACACAATGAATCACAACATTTGAATCAAAAAACTAGAACGATATGGCATCAGAGGGTTAGTCTTAAACTGGATAAGAAGTTATCTAATGAACAGGAAACAATACGTGAAGGTAGGCGAACACACCTCTACAACGCTAAATATATCCTGTGGTGTACCTCAGGGATCAATACTAGGACCTAAATTATTCAATCTATATATAAATGACATTTGTAAAGTTACAAAAGATTTAAAGTTAGTATTATTTGCGGATGATACAACAGCGTTTTGTTCAGGAGAGAACACACAGAAGATACTACAAATAATAACAGAAGAAATTAACAAATTAAAAAGATGGTTTGACAAAAACAGACTATCGTTGAATCTCAGTAAAACTAAAATAATGCTATTTGGTAACAGTAGAAGAGAAAGTCAAACACAAATACAAATAGACGGAATAGAAATTGAAAGAGTAAATGAAACCAAATTTCTAGGTATAATGATTGATGATAAATTGAACTGGAAATCTCACGTAAAAAATATACAACATAAAGTAGCAAGAAACACGTCAATAATGAATAAAGCAAAACATGTTCTAGACAAAAAATCACTTCATATTCTCTACTGCTCACTAGTGTTACCATATCTGAGTTATTGTGCAGAAATATGGGGAAATAATTACAAAAGTACACTTCATTCATTAACGGTGTTACAAAAAAGATCAGTTAGAATAATACATCATGTTGGATATAGAGAACACACAAATCCTTTATTTATTGAATCAAAGATACTGAAATTCTACGACATAGTGAATTTGCAAACAGCTAAAATGATACACAAAGCAAACTATAACCTGCTACCCAAGAATATACAACAATTCTTCTCAAAAAAAGAGGAGAAATATAATCTTAGAGAGAAATGTAATTTAAAACATTTGTATGCACGTACAACACTTAAGACCTTCAGTATATCAGTATGTGGAATTAAATGATGGAATGGATTAAGCAAAGCAATCAAACAATGTACTAATATGATCCACTTCAAGAAACTCTTCAAACTTAAAGTGTTTACAAAGTACAAAGAAGAAGAACCATGATAAACATTCTGAATTTATTTAACTCATCCATTCTTTCATTATTTCACTCACAAAATAATCTTACTCATCTCAACATATGAAATGTAACTTACTTCACCAATTATTATTTATTTACTTATTTTATTGTGATTACTTATGGAGTATATTGTGAATAAATTGAGAACAGGAAGTGAACAAAAGTTTTAGCAATTGTTATGTAAAAGAAAAGGGGTAGGATTAACTAAGCTCTGCTTCTTCCTACTCCTTTTCGAACATGTTGAAAAGAGAAACTGGAGATTGTGATGTATCATGTTGTATACTTGCATGTTCCAAATAAACTCAAACTCAAACTCAATTTGATTGATCATTTGTTTTGAAATTATAAGTCAAGCAGGTATTTAAGTACAGTATTTATATGTATTCTATCTTGCCGGGTACGGCGGCATATACATTAACAATATATTTGTTTACATAAGCTTCAAAAAAAAATAAGTAAATGTTAATTTAAAAACTGGCAGCTCAGTCACCAGAATATTACAGTAAAAGCAGTGGGATTTTTACAGCATATAAAAAAATGGTATACCGTATTTTCCGCACCATAAGGCGCCCTGGGTTATTAGCCGCGCCTTCAATGAACGGCATATTTCAAAACTTTGTCCACCTATAAGCCGCCCCGTGTTATAAGCCGCATCTAACTGCGCTAAAGGAATGTCAAAAAAACAGTCAAATAGGTCAGTCAAACTTTAATAATATATTAAAACCAGCGTGATGTGGGCGCGCATGGAGTCGTATATCAACATGGACGGAGCTGCGTGAAGAAAGCCACCCGGCCTCTTCGCGTAAACTTAAACTTACCTTAACCACTCGCTCATCTTTTCTTCATCCATCCCTTCGAGTTAGCTTTTATGATGACGCCGGCTGGAAAGGTCTCTTTTGGCAAGGTCTTCCTTTTGAATATCACCATGGGTGGAAGTTTCTGGCCATTAGCATGGCAAGCTAGAACCACAGTGAAGGATGACTTCTCATTCCCTGTGGTGCGAATATTCACCGTACGTGCTCCCGTTGTATCCACAGTGCGGTTCACAGGAATATCAGTTGCTGTGAAATAGTAATCCGTGTGCGGATGGAGAGATTGCGTCTTTTCATGAACCGGATCCTTGTCGCTTAGTAGGAGCCATTTTGTGGTCTTTACAGATGTAAACACACAAAGGAAAAGAAACGTACGGTAATATCCGCGCGCTTTTTCTTCTTCTACGCGGGCGGGTGGTTGCTTACAGTAGAAGAAGAAGCGCTTCCTCTTCTATGGGGGCGGGTGCTTACCTTGGCGGTTGCTTGCGTAGAAGAAGAAGCGCTTCCTGTTCTACCGGGAAAAAAGATGGCGGCTGTTTACCGTAGTTGCGAGATCGAAACTTTATGAAAATGAATCGTAATATTAATCCATATATAAAGCGCACCGGGTTATAAGGCGCACTGTCAGCTTTTGAGAAAATTTGTGGTTTTTAGGTGCGCCTTATAGTGCGGAAAATACGGTAAATGGAATGGAATGGAGAAACAATAGCACTGTTTTTAGCGGTCACATTCAAGCAATAGAGCTGCCAGTTTGTTTGTTTTTTACCGTAAAATCTTGCTTTAATGTTCTTTTTTGTTCGTTTTTTAATGTTTTAGTGTGTTACTGTATATGAAGAAAAAAAACAGTACCAAAGTTGATTTTACGGTAAAAAACTGAAGTTGGCGGAATTTAACCGTAAAATCGATTGTCAATTTCACGGCCTACAATTTGATTGATTATTTGTTTTGAAATCATAAGTCAAGCCGATATTTAAGTACAGTATTTATCTTTATTTTAACAAAAAATATTTTTTGGAATACATGATAATATAATATTTTGATTTTGATCATATTGAATTTTAAAAGATATGCAATTGCATGCAGTACATGCTTTTTAATGTCAAAAGGGAAAGAACAAATATGTTTAGTAAGAAAAAAATAAGCACTTTATCAAAGCTTTCACGGGCCACATAGAGTAATGTGGCGGGCAAGATTTGGCCCCCGGGCCTTGAGTTTGACACCTGTGGATGAAATTGTTCTTGTGTACATGGACCCTAAGAAAATTATCTGATTATGATGTACATTTTCATGCATCACACCTTAAATCGGAATACTTTACCTTGACATGCGCAGCATACACCACAAACAAAAAGGTGCATTATTGTCTGTGCTATGGCGCCATCTTTTGGGGCAGTTGGCTCACTGCAGGTGCTGAAGAAGCAGTAGACTTCCGCTTTGTGCATTTCTGCTTGTCCGACGTTATCAGGGTATTCATTTATAGTTTTGTTTCCTTGTGTTCACTACTTTTGTTTTACCTCTCTTTTTGAAATGGAGCTGTAGTGTGTATATTGTACATATGACATTTTGTTATGAAGGTGTCTGTTACTACATTATATATATACTTGCAGTGTGTATATAGTACATATTACATATTTTTATGAAGGTGTCTGTTACTACATTATATATATATATATATATATATATATATATATATATATATATATATATATATATATATATATACTTGCAGTGTGTATATAAAACATATTACATATTGTTATGAAGGTGTCTGTTACTACATTATATATATACTTGCAGTGTGTATATAAAACATATTACATATTGTTATGAAGGTGTTCTTGTGTACATGGACCCTAAAAAAAATATCTGATTATGACATACATTTTCATGCATCACATCAAAACGTGGCTTTGTGCATTTCTGTTTATCCGACGTTATCATGGTATTTATTTATCGTTTTTTTCCTTCTGTTCACTACTTTTGTTTTACCTCTCTTTTTGAAATGGAGTTGTTCTGTGCCTTTTATTGTTGCTGAATGTACGGGTTGTGGTGCGTCTTAATGTTACGACATTCTGTGTATGTGTTTGAGGCTAGCAGTTAGCACTTAGCATAGCTGTAAGGTTGTTAATAAAACAGCTCGTTACGTGTGTAATCGACATTATCACGGTATTAATTTATAGTTTTTTTCCTTCCGTTCACTACTTTTGTTTTACCTCTCGTTTTGAAACGGAGCTATTCTGTGCCTTTTATTGTTGCGATATGGCCGGGTTGTGGCGCGTCTGAATGTTGCGACATTCTGTGTATGTTTTTGAGGCTAGCAGTTTGCACTTAGCATAGCTGTAAGGTTGTGAATAAAACAGCTCGTTACGTGTGTAATCGACGTTCTCACGGTATTGGTTTTTTCCTTCGGTTCACTACTTTTGTTTTACCGCTCTTTTTGAAAAGGAGCTGTTCTGTGCATTTTATTGTTGCGATATGTACGGGTTGTGGCGTGTCTGAATGTTACGACATTCTGTGTATGTTTTCGAGGCTAGCAGTTTGCACTTAGCATAGCTGTAAGGTTGTGAATAAAACAGCTCGTTACGTGTGTAATCGACGTTATCACGGTATTGTTTTTTTCCTTCGGTTCACTACTTTTGTTTTACCTCTCTTTTTGAAATGGAGCTGTTCCGTGCATTCTATTGTTGCGATATGTACGGGTTGCGGCGCGTCTTAATGTTGCGACATTCTGTGTATGTTTTTGAGGCTAGCAGTTAGCACTTAGCATAGCTCTAAGGTTGTGAATAAAACAGCTCGTTACGTGTGTAATCGACGTTATCACGGTATTTATTTATCGTTTTTTTCCTTCCGTTCACTACTTTTGTTTTACCTCTCTTTTTGAAACGGAGCTATTCTGTGCCTTTTATTGTTGCGATATGTACGGGTTGTGGCGCGTCTTAATGTTACGAAATTCTGTGTATGTTTTCGAGGCTAGCAGTTAGCTCGTGAATAAAACAGCTAGTTATGTGTGTAATCGGGTCAGAATATTTCGAATGGCATGTTTACATGACGCATTTTTAGGCTTTTAATCCGATGAAATGTGTCCATGTGCACATTTTTTTGCGTTACTATCAACCAGGGATGGAACAACAAATAGCGTTATGATAAACCGCGGATAATCCGTCCTCAATTGGACGGATGGATGGATGGCCTCCGCTGAAGAGACAGCGCTTCCTGCCCTGAGTACAGAGAGGGCACCGGAGGAAAGAGTCCAATTGAGGAGACATCTGTCCATATTCCGTGTTGAATGTGCTGACACTTGCCTGGCATAAAAACCTGCCAATTCTTTCACGCGCAGAAGAAGCGCCTTTAATTGGCCCGTGCCGTTCGACAATCGCACAATCAATTACGGCGGAGATGCGTTTCTGATGTTTTGCCCCAATTCAGTGCGCTTTCCACGCCAGTTCACGCGACTCCGGTTCGCCCCCCTTTCACGGAATGCAAATTCGCCACATTTGGCTTGAAACGAGGCGTAATTGCCCGTATTGAGCATCCACACCTTTCCGCCAGAGGTTCCTGCCTGTTAGTTCTCATTAAGAACCCAAGGAGGGCAAATGCCATCTGTATCATCTTGTCGCGTCTTGTGGTAAAAAAGCAAGGAAATTGGCGATGAAACGGATCCCCGATAAAAATGTAAATGGGTTTGTTTTGTTAATATGTCAGAATTACGTTCAAAACATTTATCTTGGATGTGGCTAATTGAAGCTATACAGCTTTTTTTTTTTTTTTTTCTTTTTTTTTTAACAGTGAGAACCTCCAAAGTCGGTTCTGTGACAATGGTTGTTTTTTTCAGGTTTGTTTGAAGTTAAAAGACAAAAAATGGCATCTCAACTTAAAGGGGAACTGCACTTTTTGGGGGGGAATTTGCTTATCGTTCACAATCATTATCAGAGACAAGAAGACAACATTTTTTTTGTATTTTTTTTGTATTCTATCTAGGGTTGTACGGTATACCGGAACTAGTATAGTACCGCGTTACTAATGAATCATATTCGGTACTATACCGCCTCTAAAAAGTACCGGTGCCCTACCCTCCAACACGCACCCATCGTCACGTCGTGTCATTGCTGAGCAGAGGAGCATGTTCGGCAGCGCACAATCACAGAGTACTTACAAGCAGACGCGGAAAAGGGAGAATGGACGCATTTTGGCCAAAAAACTAACAATAAAGGTGATGTTATAACACTGAAACGCCCTCAGGAACAGAGGTGGGTAGAGTAGCCAGAAATTGTACTCAAGTAAGAGTACTGTTACTTTAGAGATTTATTACTCAAGTAAAAGTAAGGAGTAGTCACCCAAATATTTACTTGAGTAAAAGTAAAAAGTATGTTGTGAAAAAACTACTCAAGTACTGAGTAACTGATGAGTAACATACACACACATATCATATATATATACAGGTAAAAGCCAGTAAATTAGAATATTTTGAAAAACTTGATTTATTTCAGTAATTGCATTCAAAAGGTGTAACTTGTACATTATATTTATTCATTGCACACAGACTGATGCATTCAAATGTTTATTTCATTTAATTTTGATGATTTGAAGTGGCAACAAATGAAAATCCAAAATTCCGTGTGTCACAAAATTAGAATATTACTTAAGGCTAATACAAAAAAGGGATTTTTAGAAATGTTGGCCAACTGAAAAGTATGAAAATGAAAAATATGAGCATGTACAATACTCAATACTTGGTTGGAGCTCCTTTTGCCTCAATTACTGCGTTAATGCGGCGTGGCATGGAGTCGATGAGTTTCTGGCACTGCTCAGGTGTTATGAGAGCCCAGGTTGCTCTGATAGTGGCCTTCAACTCTTCTGCGTTTTTGGGTCTGGCATTCTGCATCTTCCTTTTCACAATACCCCACAGATTTTCTATGGGGCTAAGGTCAGGGGAGTTGGCGGGCCAATTTAGAACAGAAATACCATGGTCCGTAAACCAGGCACGGGTAGATTTTGCGCTGTGTGCAGGCGCCAAGTCCTGTTGGAACTTGAAATCTCCATCTCCATAGAGCAGGTCAGCAGCAGGAAGCATGAAGTGCTCTAAAACTTGCTGGTAGACGGCTGCGTTGACCCTGGATCTCAGGAAACAGAGTGGACCGACACCAGCAGATGACATGGCACCCCAAACCATCACCCAACCATGCAAATTTTGCATTTCCTTTGGAAATCGAGGTCCCAGAGTCTGGAGGAAGACAGGAGGGGCACAGGATCCACGTTGCCTGAAGTCTAGTGTAAAGTTTCCACCATCAGTGATGGTTTGGGGTGCCATGTCATCTGCTGGTGTCGGTCCACTCTGTTTCCTGAGATCCAGGGTCAACGCAGCCGTCTACCAGCAAGTTTTAGAGCACTTCATGCTTCCTGCTGCTGACCTGCTCTATGGAGATGGAGATTTCAAGTTCCAACAGGACTTGGCGCCTGCACACAGCGCAAAATCTATCCGTGCCTGGTTTACGGACCATGGTATTTCTGTTCTAAATTGGCCCGCCAACTCCCCTGACCTTAGCCCCATAGAAAATCTGTGGGGTATTGTGAAAAGGAAGATGCAGAATGCCAGACCCAAAAACGCAGAAGAGTTGAAGGCCACTATCAGAGCAACCTGGGCTCTCATAACACCTGAGCAGTGCCAGAAACTCATCGACTCCATGCCACGCCGCATTAACGCAGTAATTGAGGCAAAAGGAGCTCCAACCAAGTATTGAGTATTGTACATGCTCATATTTTTCATTTTCATACTTTTCAGTTGGCCAACATTTCTAAAAATCCCTTTTTTGTATTAGCCTTAAGTAATATTCTAATTTTGTGACACAAGGAATTTTGGATTTTCATTTGTTGCCACTTCAAATCATCAAAATTAAATGAAATAAACATTTGAATGCATCAGTCTGTGTGCAATGAATAAATATAATGTACAAGTTACACCTTTTGAATGCAATTACTGAAATAAATCAAGTTTTTCAAAATATTCTAATTTACTGGCTTTTACCTGTGTGTATATATATATATATATATATATATATATATATATATATATATATAGTATATAATTTATATTTATTTATTTTGCCGTTTTTGTTGACATGTTAAAGGTGTTTTAATGAATATACATGCATGTTTAACACATATAGATTCCTTTCTTTCATGAAGACAAGAATATAAGTTGGTGTATTACCTGATTCTGATGACTTGCATTGATTGTAATCAGACAGTCGTGATGATAGCGTCCACGTTTTCAAAAGGAGGAGAAAAAAGTTCCTCCTTTCTGTCTAATACCACATGAAAGTGGTTGATTTATGGCATATTATTTGTCCAGCTTCCATATTCGTTTTTATACACTTACAAGAAATACATTGGCGGCAAACTCGCTTGCTAGCTTGTTTGCGCTGGCTTTCGGAGACTCTTGTTTTGAAAGCGCAGGCGCGATGGAGCGGCACTTTTATTGTGAAGACAGGAACTGTGCAGTCAGTCTTTAGGCTTTTGACGGGATGTACGGTTGAAATAAAAGGGTCTTTTTTCCTTCACACTTTTGATTGATTGATTGGAACTTTTATTAGTAAATTGCACAGTACAGTACATATTCCGTACAATTGACCACTAAATGGTAACACCCCAATAAGTTTTTCAACTTGTTTAAGTCAGGTCATGTGACCGCCTGGCTCTGTTTGATTGGTCTAACGTCACCAGTGACTGCATCTGATTGGTGGAACGGAGTGAACGTCACCAGTGACTGTTTTTGTTGAAACGCAGGCACTATGAAGGTCTGTCTGACAGACCAAAACAAACAAAGCGTGCATTAACAGATCGATAAAAAATAGTAGCGAGTAGCGAGCTGAATGTAGATAAAAGTAGCGGAGTAAAAGTAGCGTTTCTTCTCTATAAATATACTCAAGTAAAAGTAAAAGTATGTTGCAATAAAACTACTCTTAGAAGTACAATTTATCCCAAAAGTTACTCAAGTAGATGTAACGGAGTAAATGTAGCGCGTAACTACCCACCTCTGCTCAGGAAGAGGTACTTTAAGACTAACCATCCGCAGTCGGCAGTGTTTTAGCTACTTATGAATCACAAATCCTTGTCTCCATGGCGACAAATAAAGTCAGTTCCTTACAAGTAGCATTATCACTGGAGGACGAGGAATAGCTAAACATGCTTCACTACACACCGTAGGAGCATACAATAGCTCACCGGTGTCACAATGTAAATACTTGCAGTGTGTATATTGTACATATTACATATTGTTATAAAAGATGTCCGTTACTACATTACATAAATACTTGCAGTGTGTGTATTGTACATATGACATATTGTTATGAAGGTGTCTGTTACTACATTATATTTTTCTGGCAGTGTGTATATAAAACATATTACATATTGTTATGAAGGTGTCTGTTACTACATTATATATATACTTGCAGTGTGTATATAAAACCTATTACATATTGTTATGAAGATGTCCGTTACGACATTACATATATACCTGCAGTGTGTATATTGTACATATTACATATTCTTATGAAGGTGCCTGTTAGACTTAGACTTAGACTTAGACTTCCTTTTCATTGTCATTCAAATTTGAACTTTACAGCACAGATAAGAACGGAATTCCGTTACATAAGCCCATGGTAGTGCAGGATAAAAAAGCAATAAGGTGCATATATAAATTAAAGCTGCAAGCAGCGATGGACGGGACCGACTTTGACGGCACATAGAATCCAAACCGGAGCAGTAATTAAAACTCTTTTGTCAACTTTTAATCAGAAGGGTTCAATCTCTCTCATGTGCTAGTTTGAAGCCGACACGACAAACACGCTCAGAGGAGATAATGTTTGAAAAAAGGTGACCGTTTTTTACAAAACTTTTGTTTTGAAGGGGGAATTGCAAACTTCCTGTTGATTTGTTGTTGTCAATATATGAAATGTAGGTCCAAGTGAGACCTACATAGAGGTTTTTGTTTCATGTCTCTAAGACATTCCTACTGGAAGTTACAGGCAATTTTGTCTGAGTTTTCTTCCTAGGAGCAGTTGTGTCTCGTGTTTTCTTCCTAGGGGGCGCTAGAGCACAATTTTGAGTTTTGGGGTTGGGATTTTTTATTAGATCGCAATTTTTGCCAGTCCTGATGTGTGTGTCCAGTTTAGTGAGTTTTGAAGCATGTTAAGGGGGTCAAATGACAGCTCAAAGAGGCAAAAGTGACTGTTTTTAGTAAACTTTTGTACTGAAGGGGGAATTGCCAACTTCCTGTTGATTTTGCTGAAAAATGTCAATGTATGAAATCTAGGTCTAAGCCAGACCTACATAGGGGTTTTTGTTTCAATTCTCTACAACATTACTACCGGAAGTTACAAGCAGTTTTGTCTGTGTTTTTTCCTAGGGGGCGCTAGAGCGCAATTTTGAGTTTTGGGGTTTGGTTTTTTTTATTAAATGGCAATTTTCGCCAGTCCTGATGTGTGTGTCAAATATGGTGAGTTTTGAAGCATGTTAAGGGGGTCAAATTACAGCTCAAAGAGGCGGCGGAATAATAATAATGAAATGCACGAAATACAATAGGGTCCTCTGTCCCATAAGGACATTGCGGTCCCTAATAAATAAATATATATAAATAATATATATATAAAATAAATGTATATATATATATATATAAATAAATAAATAGATTACTGTACAGATAAATATATTGCACTTTTCACATGCGTCCACGTTTATGGATGTATGTTATATTGTCTTTTTTATTCCAGCGAGTTAATCTATTTTGGGGGGAGTTGAGGAGATAATTTAATTTAATTATGATGCGTTCAAGAGTCTTACGGCTTGAGGGAAGAAGCTGTTACAGAACCTGGAGGTTCTGCTTCGGAGGCTGCGGAACCTCTTTCTAGAGTCCAGCAGTGAAAACAGTCCTTGGTGGAGGTGGGAGGAGTCTTTGCAGATTTTCTGAGCCCTGGTCAGGCAGCGGCTTTTTGCGATCTCCTGGATAGGAGGAAGAGGAGTCCTGATGATCTTTTCCGCCGTCCTCACCACTCTCTGGAGAGACTTCCAGTATGAGGCATTGCAGGCTCCAGTCCAGACAGAGATGCAGTTGGTCAGTAGGCTCGCTATAGTGCCTCTGTAGAATGTGCTGAGAATGGAGCTCTTTTCACCCGACGCAAAAAGTGCATGCGCTGCTGAGCTCTTTTTACAAGAGCTCCGGTGTGTAGGGACCAGGTCATATTGTCAGTTATCTGCACCACCAGGAACTTGGTGCTGCTTACTATCTCCACCTGTTACTACATTATTGGTAAATTTGATCATTTCCCAACCAATATTCTACAACATTAATACAACGTTGAAACAACATGCTTTTTGACAACATTTATTCAATGTCAGTGTCATGACTTGGTCCTGGGTGTTTGCTTTTCCGGAAAGTTGGCTCGGGCGAGACGGGAATGTAAATACATGATTTATTTAATATATCAAAATAAAGTACAAACGAAAAGCGCGCACAGTGGCGGAGAACAAACTATGAAACCAAAAGACTATAGCAAAAAAAGTACAAACGAAAAGCGCGCACAGTGGCGGAGAACAAACTATGAAACCAAAAGACTATAGCATTAATAAACAAAACTTACTTGGCATGGACTAAAAGGAGCAGCATGAACGATGGACATGAAATCAAGTGTCAGAAATGTGCCGAGCATAATTGTGGGATGTCACCAGACAGACAAACTGAAATCAATGAACTTAAATACTACAGACATGATTAACGAAAACAGGTGCGTGACTCAAAACGTGAAACAGGTGCGTGACGTGACAGGTGAAAACTAATGGGTTGCTATGGTGACAAACAAGAGTGCACAATGAGTCCAAACGTGGAACAGGTGAAACTAATGGGTAATCATGGAAACAAGACACGGGA
The DNA here is from genome assembly GCF_033978685.3 of Nerophis lumbriciformis. Lineage (NCBI taxonomy): Eukaryota > Metazoa > Chordata > Actinopteri > Syngnathiformes > Syngnathidae > Nerophis > Nerophis lumbriciformis. Next base: position 1,413,503 of record NC_084583.2, read on the forward strand.
GTGAAAAGCCAGAAACTAAAGAGTCCAATAACTAAACAAAACATGACTAAAACAAAACATGATTACACAGACATGACAGTCAGGTTGTGACGTTGATTTCACCATTGAAATTTGGTCATTTTCCCAACCAATATGGATCCAACGTTAGATATCAACGTTGTCTCAATTTACAAATACAACTATTTTGCAATGTTGTTTCAACATTAGTTTTAAAGCACAAGTACGTATCATCAACGTTGTATCAATGTCTGGTGCCTGCTGGGCGGCTTTTTCCTACTCCTTTTCGTTGTAAAGAGAAATGTACGTACAGTCGCGATCAAAAGTTTACATACACTTGTAAAGAACATAATGTCATGGCTGTCTTGAGTTTCCAATCATTTCTACAACTCTTATTTGTTTGTAATAGAGTGATTGGAGCACATACTTGTTGGTCACAAAAAACATTCATGAAGTTTGGTTCTTTTATGAATTTATTATGGGTCTACTGAAAATGTGAGCAAATTTGCTGGGTCAAAAGTATACATACAGCAATGTTAATATTTGCTTACATGTCCCTTGGCAAGTTTCACTGCAATAAGGCGCTTTTGGTAGCCATCCACAAGCTTCTGCTTGAATTTTTGACCACTCCTCTTGTCAAAATTGGTGCAGTTCAGCTAAATGTGTTGGTTTTCTGACATGGACTTGTTTTTTCAGCATTGTCCACACGTTTAAAGGGGAACATTATCATAATTTCAGAAGGGTTAAAACCATTAAAAATCAGTTCCCAATGGCTTATTTTATTTTTCGAAGTTTTTTTGGTGTCTGTTGCCGTCAGCTCCCCTTAGTCCAGGGGTCGGCAACCTTTACCAGTCAAAGAGCCATTTTGACCAGTTTCACAAATTAAAGAAAACAATGGGAGCCACAAAATTCTTTTGAAATTTAAAATGAAATAACACTGCATACCATGTTTTTTTTCTTGCTTTGTGCTATGTATAAACCAAGGGTGTCAGACACGCGGCCCACACCTTAATATGAAAATTGAATGTTAGTGCGGCCCGCGGGTTTTATATGAATGGCGCGTGACAGCGTCATACTTGTCAACCCTCCCGATTTTTCCGGCAGACTATGATTGTCAAGGCAACTGTTCTCTCGAACTTGCCGTGATGGTACAGCATTTAGCGCCCACTAAAATCAGCGTGCCGGCCCAGCCACACGTTGTATGGGGCTTCTGCTTGCACACGTAAGTGACAGCAAGGCATACTTGGTCAATAACCACACAGGTTACACTGACGGTGGCTGTATAAAAAACTTTAACACTCTTACTAATAATGCGCCACACTGTGAACCCACGGGAGAACATCCGCACCGCACCGTAACACAACATAAACACAACAGAACAAATACCCAGAATCCCATGCAGCCCTAACTCTTCACCTCAACCGACGCACAGAGTGGGGGTTGATGTGTGAGGGAGCAGGGTTGGGGTGGGGGCGGGGTTTGGTGGTAGCAGGGGTGTATAATGTAGCCCGGAAGAGTCAGGGCTGCATGGGATTCTGGGTATTTGTTCTGTTGTGTTTATGTTGTGTTAAGGTGCAGATGTTCTCCCGGAATGTGTTTGTCATTCTTGTTTGGTTTTGGTTCAAAGTGTGGCACATTATTAGTAAGAGTGTTAAAGTTGTTTTAAATGACCACCGTCAGTGTAACCTGTGTGGCTGTTGACCAAGTATGCCTTGCTGTCGCTTACGTGTGCAAGCAGAAGATGCATATAACAAGAGGCTGGGTTGGCACGCTGTTTATACAGATTGTAGAGGGCGCTAAATGCTGTACCATCATGGCACGCCCCTTATTATTAATGTAAGGGTGAAAATCGGAGAATATTAATCCCGGGAATTTTCTGCAAGAGGCACTGAAATCCGGAAGTCTTCCGGGAAAATCGGGCGGGGGGGGGGGTTGGCAAGTATGCGGCTGAGCCGCATCAGACTGATCAAAGAGCCGCATGCGGCTCTGGAGCCGCGGGTTGCCGACCCCTGCCTTAGTCTAACCATAACATCAAGACAGCCATGACATTATGTTCTTCACAAGTGTACAACCTATGGCTTGTCCTTGCATACACGCTGGAAATCAATTGAAACTTTGCGATAAATGCGGCCTAATTAGCGCCGACCTCTCCATTGAATCACCAGAAGGGTGCGTCGCCCTGGACATGTGATCCCCCCCCCCCCCCCCCTTTTACAACAAGGTGTTGGAAGTTACAGCCAAAGAAAGAAGACGGAGCCTCCGAGGCTGAAGTGGCGGCCCGAGCCCACTCCAAACAATGGCCGAGCAGATACTGTTTAAATTCATATCCGCTCCTTCTTTCTTCCGGCGGACACCTCGACAAACCGCTGAGCCGGCGCCGCACAATTAGAAGCGATGCGGCAGTTAAGGCTACAAGCGACTCTGTTAAACAGACCGTCTTTGACCCTGCGCCATTGAACGCCCCCAGTGGGAGTAAGACACTGAAAAGGGACGGTTCGAAGCCACAGATAAGTAGTTAAAGACCTTTATGGAGTCGGCGGCCATTATCCGCCGCTGAATAAAAATAGGATTGAGTGTTTTTTCCACTTAATTCCAATCAAAAGAGTGCCCCGGCCCTACATATTGCGGCGGTAATGTAATGGAGAGAGCGCCACAAAAAAAGGCCTTTGTGGCGCTGACACCTCCTATAGTCGGACCGTGTTGTCCCGCCAAGCAAAAGGGAGAGAAAGACTTTTTTTTCTTCCCCGGCATTGCAATCGACAAACACCTTCTAATTGATGCTGCTGCATTCCTCCACTGGACGCATTCAGTGAATAACGAGCCCCCGGGGCCTGAATAGGATCGGTCCCCGCCAAGCAAAGCAGTAAAGCCTTCACACACACACACACACCCGAGTCTCCCCGCATCGCCACCGCGATGCAGCACCTCCCCTCCAAAAACCGTCCCCAAAGCTCTTCTCTTCCATTAAAGCATGACCATTGTGCAGGGGCGGGGGGGGGGGCGTCCCACAAAAGCTGTCAATCTCTCCCGGGGTCCTCGGACTCACGCGGACTGGAGTGACAGACCAACCCCCCCCCCCCCTGGCGTACCCCTGAAAATCCTCTCCCAGAAAACTTCTAGGGCTAACTATCCCCCCTTCGCACTCGCTCCAGCGCACCACCCTCTCTCTCTCTCTCTCTCCAGGCACAAAGCATCAATCTGTCTTCAGCCTCAGCACCCTTGGCCCTTTGTCCCATCTGCAGGTGCCTCTGAAAGCGCCCACGGTCCCCGTCCCCCCACCACCCCCAAGCCTCTCCGCGCACGCCACGCCTAGTCCAGGGGACAGGAACTGCTGACAAAGGCCCAGTGTGGGAATGAGGGATGCGTGCAGGGCGGGAAAAAGGGGGCTTGTGGGGGTGGAGGGGTGCTCCTCCAAGACAGATGGCCGGGGGAAGTCTCCCAAGTCTTCCACTTGGTTCTTGGTTCAAACTCACAAGTACGACGGAGCCGCAACCCGAAAAGGGAATGCCCCTTCCAAATTTAGCAACTACCGTACTTTCCTAAATGTAAGCCCCGCCCACTTGGGGCGGTATAGCTCGGTTGGTAGAGTGGCCGTGCCAGCAACTTGAGGGGTTCCAGGTTCGATCCCCGCTTCCGCCATCCTAGTCACTGCCGTTGTGTCCTTGGGCAAGGCACTTTACCCACCTGCTCCCAGTGCCCACCCACACTGGTTTAAATGAAACTTAGATATTGGGTTTCACTATGTAAAAGCGCTTTGAGTCACTAGAGAAAAGCGCTATATAAATATACTTCACTTCACTAAATTTTAGAAGAAAACCGCACGTTTCCATATACAAACCCCGTTTCCATATGAGTTGGGAAATTGTGTTAGATGTAAATATAAACGGAATACAATGATTTGCAAATCATTTTCAACCCATATTCAGTTGAATATGCTACAAAGACAACATATTTGATGTTCAAACTCATAAACATTTTTTTATTTTGCAAATAATCATTAACTTTATAAGTTGATGCAAGCAACACGTGACAAAAAAGTTGGGAAAGGTGGCAATAAATACTGACAAAGTTGAGGAAGGCTCATCAAACACTTATTTGGAACATCCCACAGGTGTGCAGGCTAATTGGGAACAGGTGGGTGCCATGATTGGGTATAAAAACAGCTTCCCAAAAAATGCTCAGTCTTTCACAAGAAAGGATGGGGTGAGGTACACCCCTTTGTCCACAACTGCGTGAGCAAATAGTCAAACAGTTTAAGAACAACGTTTCTCAAAGTGCAATTGCAAGAAATTGAGGGATTTCAACATCTACGGTCCATAATATCATCAAAAGGTTCAGAGAATCTGGAGAAATCACTCCACGTAAGCGGCATAGCTGGAAACCAACATTGAATGACCATGACCTTCGATCCCTCAGACGGCACTGTATCAAAGACCGACATCAATCTCCAAAGGATATCACCACATGGGCTCAGGAACACTTCAGAAAACCACTGTCACTAAATACAGTTGGTCGCTACATCTGTAAGTGCAAGTTAAAGCTCTACTATGCAAAGCCAAAGCCATTTATCAACAACATCCAGAAACGCCGCCGGCTTCTCTGGGCCCGAGATCATCTAAGATGGACTGATGCAAAGTGGAAAAGTGTTCTGTGGTCTGACGAGTCCACATTTCAAATTGTTTTTGGAAATATTTGACATCGTGTCATCCGGACCAAAAGGGAAGCGAACCATCCAGACTGTTATCGACGCAAAGTTGAAAAGCCAGCATCTGTGATGGTATGGGGGTGCATTAGTGCCCAAGGCATGGGTAACTTACACATCTGTGAAGGCACCATTAATGCTGAAAGGTACATACAGGTTTTGGAACAACATATGCTGCCATCTAAGCGCCGTCTTTTTCATGGACGCCCCTGCTTATTTCAGCAAGACAATGCCAAGCCACATTCAGCACGTGTTACAACAGCGTGGCTTCATGAAAAAAAGAGTGTGGGTACTTTCCTGGCCCGCCTGCAGTCCAGACCTGTCCCCCATCGAAAATGTGTGGCGCATTATGAAGCGTAAAATACGACAGCGGAGACCCCGGACTGTTGAACGACCGAAGCTCTACATAAAACAAGAATGGGAAAGAATTCCACTTTCAAAGCTTCAACAATTAGTTTCCTCAGTTCCCAATCGTTTATTGAGTGTTGTTAAAAGAAAAGGTGATGTAACACAGTGGTGAACATGCCCTTTCCCAACTACTTTGGCATGTGTTGCAGCCATGAAATTCTAAGTTAATTATTATTTGAAAAAAAAAATTAAGTTTATTAGTTTGAACATCAAATATCTTGTCTTTGTAGTGCATTCAATTGAATATGGGTTGAAAATGATTTGCAAATCATTGTATTCCGTTTATATTTACATCTAACACAATTTCCCAACTAATATGGAAACGGGGTTTGTATTAGCCGCACCCGACTAAAAGTCGCAGATACAAACGTTGCGAAATTGCCGCATTTTCCGGCCTATAAGTCATGTTGCCGTCATATTGCAGTCTACACATATCTCTTATGTTTGACTGCCATCTACTGGTCACGCTTATCATTACACCGTGTACCAAATAAAATAGCTCCGAGGTCGGTAAGCACAACCAGAATTATTCCGTACATTAGGTGCTTCGGGTTACACTGCACAAATACAAAAATAAGGGGTATTTTATTTGAACTAAGCAAAATTATCTGCCAATAGAACGAGAAAATTTGGCTTGTCAAGACTTTCCAAAACAAGTAAAATTAGCTAACCTCAAAGAACCCCAAAATACCTTTTTAAAATAAGTATATTTTCACTAATAACAAGTGCACTTTTCTTGGTAGAAAAAAAAAATACCTTTTTTGCTCAATATGTTGAAATATATTCTTAAATTAAGTAAATGATAGCCCTTTGAGAGAGTGATTTAGGGCTATATAAATTATTATCTTGACATAATGATATGCGCTTGGCATCATGATTTTTTTTTTCATGCTTGAAATAAGAATTGAAATAAGAAATTATTACTTTAAAAAAGTAGTTTTAATACTTGCAAGTGTTGATGACACAGCTTTGGAACAAAAAAAATATTTGTTTTCCCTCAAAACTCGCCTTATAGAGCGTTTTCTATTGGGGCTTCAGTACTCTGGAATGCCCTCCCGGTAACAATTAGAGATGCTACCTCAGTAGAAGCATTTAAGTCCCATCTTAAAACTCATTTGTATACTCTAGCCTTTAAATAGACCCCCTTTTTAGACCAGTTGATCTGCCGTTTCTTTTCTTTTCTGCTCTGCCCCCCTCTCTCTTGTGGGGGGGCGGGGGGGTCGCACAGGTCCAGTGGCCATGGATGAAGTGCTGGCTGTCCAGAGTCGGGACCCGGGGTGGACCGCTCGCCTGTGCATCGGTTGAAGACATCTCTGCGCTGCTGACCCGTCTCCGCTCGGGATGGTCTCCTGCTGGCCCCACTAAGGACTGGACTCTCACTATTATGTTAGATTCACTATGGACTGGACTCTCACACTATTATGTTAGATCCACTATGGACTTCTAGGGCTGTGAAACTATGGACTGGACTCTCACACTATTATGTTAGATCCACTATGGACTGGACTTTCACAATATTATGTTTGATCCACTATGGACTGGACTCTCACTATTATGTTAGATCCACTATGGACTGGACTCTCACACTATTATGTTAGATCCACTATGGACAGGACTCTCACTATTATGTTAGATCCACTATGGACTGGACTCTCACACTATTATGTTAGATCAACTATGGACTGGACTCTCACTATTATGTTAGATCCACTATGGACTGGACTCTCACACTATTATGTTAGATCAACTATGGACTGGACTCTCACTATTATGTTAGATCCACTATGGACTGGACTCTCACTATTTAGATCCACTATGGACAGGACTCTCACACTATTATGTTAGATCCACTATGGACTGGACTCTCACACTATTATGTCAGATCCACTATGGACTGGACTCTCACTATTATGTTGGATCCACTATGGACTGAACTCTCACACTATTATGTTAGATCAACTATGGACTGGACTCTCACTATTATGTTAGATCCACTATGGACTGGACTCTCACACTATTATGTTAGATCAACTATGGACTGGACTCTCACTATTATGTTAGATCCACTATGGACTGGACTCTCACTATTTAGATCCACTATGGACAGGACTCTCACACTATTATGTTAGATCCACTATGGACTGGACTCTCACTATTATGTTAGATCCACTATGGACTGGACTCTCACTATTTAGATCCACTATGGACAGGACTCTCACACTATTATGTTAGATCCACTATGGACTGGACTCTCACACTATTATGTCAGATCCACTATGGACTGGACTCTCACTATTATGTTGGATCCACTATGGACTGAACTCTCACACTATTATGTCAGATCTACTATGGACTGGACTCTCACTATTATGTTGGATCCACTATGGACTGGACTCTCACACTATTATGTTAGATCCACTATGGACTGGACTCTCACGCTATTATGTTCGATCCACTATGGACTGGACTCTCATTATTATGTTAGATCCACTATGGACTGGACTCTCACTATTATGTTAGATCCACTATGGACTGGACTTTCACAATATTATGTTTGATCCACTATGGACTGGACTCTCACTATTTATGTTAGATCCACTATGGACTGGACTCTCACTATCATGTTAGATCCACTATGGACTGGACTCTCACTATTATGTTAGATCCACTATGGACTGGACTTTCACAATATTATGTTTGATCCACTATGGACTGGACTCTCACTATTTATGTTAGATCCACTATGGACTGGACTCTCACTATCATGTTAGATCCACTATGAACTGGACTCTCACTATTATGTTAGAGCCACTATAGACTGGACTCTCACACTATTATAAATAATAAATAAATGATAAATGGGTTATACTTGTATAGCGCTTTTCTACCTTCAAGGTACTCAAAGCGCTTTGACACTACTTCCACATTCACCCATTCACACACACATTCACACACTGATGGCGAGAGCTGCCATGCAAGGCGCTAACCAGCAGCCATCAGGAGCAAGGGGTGAAGTGTCTTGCCCAAGGACACAACGGACGTGACTCGGATGGTAGAAGGTGGGGATTGAACCCCAGTAACCAGCAACACTCCGATTGCTGGCACAGCCACTCTACCAACTTCGCCACGCCGTCCCTCACACTATTATGTTAGATCAACTATGGACTGGATTCTCACTATTATGTTACATCCACTATAGACTGGACTTTCACACTATTATGTTAGATCCACTATGGACTGGACTCTCATTAATATGTTATATCCACTATGGACTGGACTCTTACTAATATGTTAGATCCACTATGGACTGGACTCTCACTATTATGTTAGATCTTCAATGGACTAGACTCTCACTATTATGTTAGATCCACTATGGACTGGACTCTCACTAATATGTTATATCCACTATGGACTGGACTTTCACAATATTATGTTAGATCCACTATGGACTGCACTCTCACTATTATGTTAGATCCACTATGGACTGGACTCTTACTATTATGTTATATCCACTATGGACTGCACTCTCACTATTATGTTAGATCCACTATGGACTGGACTCTTACTATTATGTTAGATCCACTATGGACTGGACTTTCACAATATTATGCTAGACCCACTCGATGTCCATTGCATCCGGTCTCCCCTAGATGAGGGGGGGGGGGGGGGGGGGTCACCCACATCTGCGGTCCTCTCCAAGGTTCTCATTGTCATCCCACTGGGTTGAGTTTTTCCTTGCCCTGATGTTGGCTCTGAACCGCGGATGTCGTTGTGGCTTGTGCAGCCCTTTGAGACACTTGTGATTTAGGGCTATATAAATAAACATTAATTGATTGATTGATTGATTATACACTGCAAAAACTGAAATCTAAGTAAGATTAAATATCTCAAATAAGGGTGATATTTGCTTATTTTCTGTCTGATAAGATAATTCTTCTCACTAAACAGATTTTATGTTAGAGTGTGTTACTTGTTTTAAGGGTTTTGGTCCTAAATGATCTCAGTAAGATATTACAGCTTGTCGCTGAGATTTGATGACCTATATTGAGTAAAACATGCTTGAAACTAGAATATCAAGTGTTGCAAAGCTGTGTCAACAACACTCACAAGTATAAAACTACTTTTTTAAAGTAATAATTTCTTATTTCAAGCATGAAAAAAAAATCCTAATGTAGAGCGCATATCATTATGTCAAAATAATGGCACTAACATTTACTTCATTTAAGAATATTTTTCAACAAATTGAGCAAAATGGTCTCTTTTTTTTTTTTTCTACCAAGAAAAGTGCACTTGTTATTAGTGAGAATATACTTATTTTAAGGTATTTTGGGGTCCTTTGAGGTTAGCTAATTTTACTTGTTTTGGAAAGTCTTGACAAGCCGAATTTTCTTGGTCTATTGGCAGATAATTTTGCTTCGTTCAAATAAAATACCCCTCATTTTAGTATTTTTTTTTCTTGTTTTTGAACACTGACTTTTTGCAGTGTAACCCGGTGCGCCTAATGTATGGAATAATTCTGGTTGTGCTTACCGACCTCAAAGCTATTTTATTTGGTACACGGTGTACTGATAAGTGTGACCAGTAGATGGCAGTCAAACATAGAGATACGTGTAGACAGCAATATGATGGCAATATGACTCAGGTAAACAACACCAACATTTTATATGTTCCATTGAAAATATAGAACATTACACACGGCGCTCAAAAATCTATCAAAATGTTTCAGTAGGACTTTGGTAAGCTATGAAGCTGCACCGCTTGATGGATTGTACTGTGCTTCAACATAGGAGTATTATTATGGTGTGTGTATAAGGTAAGACATGTTATCTGGGGGTTTGTTTTGCAATATTATGCAAAAGCAACTTTTCTTACCTTCTGGTACCTGCTGATGTGTATTTGGGATCTGCTTAAGTCCTGAAAAATTGCGCGCGTCCGCCTTTGTAGTCTGTGCCGACACCGTAGTCGATAAGCTTCTTCTTTTTCTCTATCTTCTTGTTATGGGACATTCATACTCCGCTGTTGCTATTTCTAATATAAAGTAATGTAAAATTCTAACTTATATCTTGCCATGAAAGCGCTAAAACATACCGGTGTAGTGAGTTTACATTATTCACCCAAGGAACTTTAGTTATTAAGCGTTCCGGTCGGACGTTTTTTCACGGCACACATTTCCGGGCTTGTTGTTGCACTAGTGAGCCATGGATGAGGCTGCTCCGTTATTGATTGAAGTAAAGTCTGAATGTCATTAAAACAGTTAGCTCCATCTTTTGACACTTCTTCCACTCCCGTCCTTGCACGCTACACCGCTACAACAAAGATGACGGGGAGAAGACGCTGTCAAAGGTGAACCACGTAAATAAGACCGCCCACAAAACGGCGCATCCTGAAGCGACTGTCAGAAAGCGACTTGAAGATGATGTGTAAAACATCATCTATGCAACATTTTGACCAAAGAACCACCATTACATGTTATGTAGACCACAAGGAAGTCTTTTACATTTAGAAAAAAGTCATAGTATGACTCCTTTAATGCACCTTATAACCTGGAAAATATGGTAGTTATTTACACAGAAATATTCTGTATATGTTTATTTACATACTTTAATTGTTTCCAAACGGTGTCTGTCACACGGCAGTAAAACGGCAGATCAAACAAAACAGAAGTCATCGCCATGGACCCTACCAGCTGCGGAAGGTAGCTCTCCAATCAGCTAAAACAGACTCAATAACTCCACGGTGACGTTTTGGTGAATTTACTGAGGAATTTGTGAAACTGAAACAATACAAAAAGAATGCCATTGTACGTTACACACTCAAATGTGTTAGCATATTAGCTAATACTATAGACCAGGGTGTCCGAATTTTTTTTTACTGGGTGTCACATTGGGCTTAAAAAATTTGGCCGTGGGCCGAAAGCTGACTGCATGCAAACTAATGATTTTATATATAAATATATGATTACATACTATTAATCAGGCTTTTCACTAATCATCTGTTTTTTATTTATTGTGTTTGTTTGTATTTTAATTTTTAAATTTTTTTGTTGTATTTTTTGTGCTGTGTATATGCATACACATATATATATATATATATATATATATATATATATATATATATATATATATATATATATATATATGTCTTAATAAGGTTATCCAAAAAATAGTGCTCGATACCGTAGTAGAGCGCAATATATGTATGTGTGGGAAAAATCTCCTGATGATTGAGGGAACCCCCTCATGAAACAGGCCTGTAGAGATGAAGTAGTCTTGTGATTTTTTTTCCCACACATACATATATATATATATATATATATATATATATATATATATATATATATATATATATATAGTGAAATGTATATACATATATATAATTTATATATATATATATATAAATTTTATATATTGTGAAATTTATATAATTTATATGTATACAGTATATATATATATATATATATATATATATATATATATATATATATATATATATATATATATATATATATATATATATATACGTGTATATAGATGTGTGTATTTGGGTTGTCCGGATACCAATATTTTAGTGCCGGTACTAAAATGTATTTCGATACTTTTCGGTACTTTTCTAAATAAAAGGGATCACAAAAAAATGGCATTATTGGCTTTATTTTAACAAAAAATCTTAGGGTACATCAAACATATGTTTATTATTGTAATTTATCCCTTAAATAAAATAGTGAACATACTAGACAACTTGTCTTTTAGTAGTAAGTAAACAAACAAAGGCTCCTAATTAGTCTGCTGACGTATGCAGTAACATATTGTGTCATTTATCTACCTATTATTTTTTCAAAATTATAAAGGACAAGCTGTAAAAATGAATTATGAATCTACTTGTTCATTTACTGTTAATATCTGCTTATTTTCTGTTTTAACATGTTCTATCTACACTTCTGTTAAAATGTAATAATCACTTATTCTTCTCTTGTTTTTGATACTTTGCATTAGTTTTGGATGATACCACACATTTAGGTATCGATCCGATACCAAGTAGTTACAGGATCATACATTGATCATATTCAAAGTCCTCCTATGTCCATGGACGTATTTCCTGAGTTTATAAACATAATATGAATTTTTTTTAAAAGGATAAAACAATTTGTGACGATAAAAAATATCGATGTAATCATAGTAGTACCGACTCGATACCCTCTTGTAGTTGGTATCATTACAGTGGATTAATCAATCATTCAAAGTTTATTCATATAGCCCTAAATAACGGGTGTGTCGAAGGGCTGCACAAGCCACAACGACATCCTCATGTAGATCCACCCATGGCGTTTGTTTACATTGTGACGCCGGTGAGCTGTTGTATCCTCCTCTTCTATTATTGTTGTTTGTTTGTTTTGTTTTGTACAGCACCTTGTGCTTGCCACTTGCCTGTGCATGAAAAGTGCGATATAAATAAAGTTTGAATAGATTTTATTATAATAATGTCATGGATTTATAATTAATCCTAATTATAATTGGTTATTAGGAGTATGTGAAAATTTGTTTACTTGTTTACTTCTGAGAAAACCTCCTGAAACTTGTTTAAATCAGTCAGAAATATCAAGCAGCTAAAATGCGCCAAACATGTCATTTATGCTGATTGGGCACTTTTCTAATATGCACAAAGTTCAATGAGCGGGATGTGTTATGTGTCAACCATGTGTGTTGAATTATTTTCCTGCGCTATGACTAGAGAAGGTTGTTTGGATTGGGTAATATAAGTGCATGCTGTGCACATATTCATTTTGACTTACAATTAATGGCCACTGACTTATGTTACTTTCGTTGACCGCCAGATGGCAACATAATGGCAAACAAAAATGGCGGCTATCTGACCGTTGACTATTTGTTTATTATATGAAAACACCCCGTCCGGCCAAATTGAAGACGCCGGCGCGCCGCACTTGGCCCCGCGGGCTGTAGTTTGGACACCCCTGCTATAGACGCTAGCGTCATTACATTACGATAGCACGTACAAATAGGCATGAAAACACAGACGTCACACATGGGACAGTTTAGTAATTATAAACAATTGTGGTTATAAAACTTACAAACGTTGCGTGGAGTGGTTAATGGAGAATCCATACGGGTAGAAATGCTATGGACGGCTAGAAAACTAAACGGCAAACTTGAGACCACAGCAGCACCTGCAATGAGCAAATTTGTCCAAAAGATGGCGCCATAGCACAAACAATAAAACACCTTCTCAGTGTATTTGCTTGTTTTTAAAAAAAATAAAACTTTTTGTATAATAGCTGTCAACGAAGAAAAATCCAAAAATTAGTTGCGCTGTTTTATAAGCCGCATGGTTCAAAGTGTAGGAAAAAAGTAGCGGCTTATTGTAGTATGCATTTGTTTTAAATGATACCCTTTTCATTACCATCAAGACAACTTATGTCACAAGTGTCAAACTCAAGGCCCGGGGGCCACATGTGGCCCTCCACTTCATTTTATTTGGCCCTCAAAAGCCTGGAAATATGTATCAATAAAGTACTGTAACTTTTCTTACTAAATGTATTATTTCTTTCTATTTTGGGAGAAACAAAAGATATGTACTCCATGTATGTATTTCTATTTTAATTTTGTATTATATATTCTAACTTTCTATTTTTTTTGTATTTTTTGTATTTTTTATACTTTGTAGCAGATTTTAACAAATGTAAAGTGCGTTACAAATGTAATTCATTGTCATTATTGTTATGTAATTGCAAATGATGTTGACTTAAATATTGTCTAATTATGCAAAAATATATTATCAAACATTCAAACCATTTTTTAAATATGAATAAATACTAATAATAATGATTTCAAAGCAAGTTATCCATCAAAATTGTGCAATGTAAAAGTAGCAATAGATTCCATGGTAAAATTGTAAAATTTACTGTGTTTTTTTACAGTATTTTTCTCCAAATGAAAAAAAACAGTGCTTTTTTTTACTGTAATAAACTGTGATGCCGTTTTGGCATTTACAGTAATACACCAAAAAATCTACACTTTTTGATTTGCATTTTAAAAAATCAAAAATTAAAAAATTAAAAAACTGGTGCCAAAATGTTACTGCAAAATGACATTTTTTTTAATTGACAGTAAAAAAAACTAAAGTAAATTTTACAGTAAAATTCTGGCAACTGAGCTGCCTTTTTTACCATAAAAAGAGCAGTACTGTTTTTCTATTTACAGTAATATACACTACATTTTGAGGTGAATTTATTGCAACTTACAATATTTTTTTACATTTTAGTTATTAAAAAATCTACTAATAAAATGCATTTAAAAAATTGTATAATAATAGTATTCACTGTTAGAAGCGGCCCTCTGGGGCCAAACATGACTGCCATGTGGCCCCCAGTGAAAACAACTTTGACACCTCTGACTTATGTGTATATTATACAAGGCAGCATGGCTCAGGTGGTAGAGTAGTTGCCACCCCATGGTCGCAGGTTGGACCCTCAGTCCCCCTGTGACCTTGTTGAAGTATCCTTGAGCAACATACTGATTCCCTCCGGATGCTGAGTCATCAGTAAGTGAGTGTGCTAATGACTACCCTAAAGGGAGCAAGGGGCCGAAACAAGTGATCCATTTAGCATCTCAGTAGGCAGGGGTGTCCAAACTACGGCACGAGGGCCCGAGATCACGAGCTAAATAAAATATGAGTCCTGCGAGGCGCCACTAACTTGACCTGGAATAAGTGCTATGTACTGTCATCTTGTGGTTTATTTGAGTAATTCAAATTGATGACCATAATTTACACTTTTAAATGCTCAAAGCACAGCATTTTTATATATGACCTAAACCAAACAGCCTTTTCCACTCGTGGCGCACAAAAAGTCAACACACATGGTCACAAATAACACAACCTGCTCATTGAACTTTGTGGATGTAACATAAAAAACATCCAACCACAACACATAATTAGAAATCACTCCCGTTTAAATGCCCTGCAATGCATGATGGGAAAAACGCAAAAATCGTATCCATGTTTGGTGCATTTTAGCTGCTTGATATTTCTGATTGAGGAGTGGAATATATATATATATAATATATATATATATATATATATACAAACCCCGTTTCCATATGAGTTGGGGAATTGTGTTAGATGTAAATATAAACGGAATACAATGATTTGCAAATCCTTTTCAACCCATATTCAATTGAATGCACTACAAAGACAAGATATTTGATGTTCAAACTCATAAACTTTTTTTTTTTTTTTTTGCAAATAATAATTAACTTAGAATTTCCTGGCTGCAACACGTGCCAAAGTAGTTGGGAAAGGGCATGTTCACCACTGTGTTACATGGCCTTTCCTTTTAACAACACTCAGTAAACGTTTGGGAACTGAGGAGACACATTTTGTAAGCTTCTCAGGTGGAATTATTTCCCATTCTTGCTTGATGTACAGCTTAAGTTGTTCAACAGTCCGGGGGTCTCCGTTGTGCTATTTTAGGCTTCATAATGCGCCACACATTTTCAATGGGAGACAGGTCGGGACTACAGGCAGGCCAGTCTAGTACCCGCACTCTTTTACTATGAAGCCACGTTGATGTAACACGTGGCTTGGCATTGTCTTGCTGAAATAAGCAGGGGCGTCAATGGTAACGTTGCTTGGATGGCAACATATCAATCAATCAATCAATCAATCTTTATTTATATAGCCCTAAATCACAAGTGTCTCAAAGGGCTGCACAAGCCACAACGACATCCTCGGTACAAAGCCCACATACGGGCAAGGAAAAACTCACCCCAGTGGGACGTCGATGTGAATGACTATGAGAAACCTTGGAGAGGACCGCATATGTGGGTAACCCCCCCCCTCTAGGGGAGACCGAAAGCAATGGATGTCGAGTGGGTCTGACATAATATTGTGAGAGTCCAGTCCATAGTGGATCCAACATAATAGTAAGAGTCCAGTCCATAGTGGGGCCAGCAGGACACCATCCCGAGCGGAGACGGGTCAGCAGCGCAGAGATGTTCCCTGCCGATGCACAGGCGAGCGGTCCACCCCGGGTCCCGACTCTGGACAGCCAGCACTTCATCCATGGCCACCGGACCTGTGCCCCCCCCCCCTCAAGGAAAAGGGGAGCATAGGAGAAAAGAAAAGAAACGGCAGATCAACTGGTCTAACAGGGGGTCTATTTAAAGGCTAGAGTATACAAATGAGTTTTAAGATGGGACTTAAATGCTTCTACTGAGGTAGCATCTCTAATTGTTACCGGGAGGGCATTCCATAGTACCGGAGCCCGAATAGAAAACGCTCTATAGCCCGCAGACTTTTTTTGGGCTCTGGGAATCACTAATAAGCCGGAGTTCTTTGAACGCAGATTTCTTGCCGGGACATATGGTACAATGCAATCGACAAGATAGGACGGAGCTAGACCGTGTAGTATTTTATACGTAAGTAGTAAAACCTTAAAGTCACATCTTAAGTGCACAGGAAGCCAGTGCAGGTGAGCCAGTATAGGCGTAATATGATCAAACTTTCTTGTTCTTGTCAAAAGTCTAGCAGCCGCATTTTGTACCAACTGTAATTTTTTAATGCTAGACATAGGGAGACCCGAAAATAATACGTTACAGTAGTCGAGACGTATGTTGCTCCAAAACCTGTATGTACCTTTCAGCATTAATGGTGCCTTCACAGATGAGTAAGTTACCCATGTCTTGGGCACTAACACACCCCCATACCATCACAGATGCTGGATTTTCAACTTTGCGCCTATAACAATCCGGATGGTTTTTTTACTCTTTGGTCCGGAGGACACGATGTCCACAAGTTTACAAAAACAATTTGAAATGTGGACTCTTCAGACCACAGAACACTTTTCCACTTTGTATCAGTCCATCTTAGATGAGCTCAGGCCCAGCGAAGCCGACAGCGTTTCTGGGTGTTGTTGATAAACGGTTTTCGCCTTGCATAGGAGAGTTTTAACTTGCCCTTACAGACGTAGTGACCAACTGTAGTTACTGACAGTGGGTTTCTGAAGTGTTCCTGAGCCCATGTGGTGATATCCTTTACACACTGATGTCGCTTGTTGATGCAGTACAGCCTGAGGGATCGAAGGTCACGGGCTTAGCTGCTTACGTGCAGTGATTTCTCCAGATTCTCTGAACCCTTTGATGATATTACGGAGCATAGATGGTGAAATCCCTAAATTTCTTGCAATAGCTGCTTGAGAAAGGTTTTTCCTAAACTGTTCAACAATTTGCTCACGCATTTGTTGACAAAGTGGTGACCCTCACCCCATCCTTGTTTGTGAATGACTGAGCATTTCATGGAATCTACTTTTATACCCAATCATGGCACCCACCTGTTCCCAATTTGCCTGTTCACCTGTGGGATGTTCCAAATAAGTGTTTGATGAGCATTCCTCAACTTTATCAGTATTTATTGCCACCTTTCCCAACTTCTTTGTCACGTGTTGCTGGCATCAAATTCTAAAGTTAATGATTATTTGCAACAACAAAAAAAACAGTTTATCAGTTTGAACATCAAATATGTTGTCTTTGTAGCATATTCAACTGAATATGGGTTGAAAATGATTTGCAAATCATTGTATTCCGTTTATATTTACATCTAACACAATTTCCCAACTCATAAGGAAACGGGATGATAAACAGTTTGAAAAATGCATGTAAAAAGAAAAATAGACTTTATAAGGAGTTTATCAATTCAAGAACAGAGAATGCTGAAAAACGCTACAAGAACTACAAAAACAAGTTGACCAATATATTGAGACAAGCAAAAAGGGAATATTACAAAAGAATGTTGCATGGAAATAAAAATAACATAAAGGCTACATGGAATATTTTGAATAAAGCAATAGGGAATAGGACAAGGCGAACAGAACTACCTAGATATTTTAAAAAAAAAGATAATATGTTAATTGAAAACAAAGATGAAATTGTCAATGAATTAAATCAATTCTTTGTAAATGTAGGACCAAACAAAATACCAAGAGCTAATGATCAATCAGGGGGTGTCTGGAAAAGGGAAAATAGGGTTATGCAGTCAATATTTCTTAGTGAAGCGACTGAAAATAAAATAGTATCTGTGGTTTATAAACTAAAAAACAAGACCTCAACAGACAATGAGGGTATTGACATGAAAATAATAAAAAACACAATCGATTGCATCATTAAACCATTACATTATATAATTAATTGTTCTTTTAAAGTAGGAGTTTTGACAGACAGTATGAAAACAGCTAAGGTCATACCTTTATTTAAAACCGGAGATAAACATATATTTGGTAATTATAGACCAGTATCTCTCCTATCTCAATTTTCAAAAGTGCTTAAAAAACTGTTTGTCTGCTTTATTGAAAAACATAAATTATTAAATGAATGTCAGTATGGATTTCGATCAAATAGGTCTACGAGCTTAGCCATCATGAACATTATTGAAGAGATTACAACTGCAATTGGTCAAAAATAAATACACAATAGGACTGTTCATTGATTCAAAGAAGGCATTCGACACTATATATCAGTGTTTTTCAACCACTGTGCCGTGAGATACAGTCTGGTGTGCCGTGGGAGATTATCTAATTTCACCTATTTGGGTTAAAAATATTTTTTGCAAACCAGTAATTATAGTCTGCAAATGGTGTGTTGTTGTTGAGTGTCGGTGCTGTCTAGAGCTCGGCAGAGTAACCGTGTAATACTCTTCCATATCAGTAGGTGGCGGCCAGTAGTTAATTGCTTTGTAGATGTCGGAAACAGCGGGAGGCAGTGTGCAGGTAAAAAAGTGTCTAATGCTTAAACCAAAAATGAACAAAAGGTCAGTGCCCCTAAGAAAAGGCATTGAAGCTTAGGGAAGGCTATGCGGAACCAAACTAAAACTGAACTGGCTACAAAGTAAACAAAAACAGAATGCTGGACGACAGCAAAGACTTACTGTGGAGCAAAGGCAATGTCCCCACAAAGACGGATACAAACAACTGAAATATTCTTGATTGCTAAAACAAAGCAGATGCGGGAAATATCGCTTTAAGGAAGACATGAAACTGCTACAGGAAAATACCACAAAAAAAAAAAGAGAGAGAAAAAGCCACCAAAATAGGAGCGCAAGACAAGAACTAAAACACTACACACAGGAAAACAGCAAAAAAACTCTAAATTTAAAGTCATGTCGTTACAGTACACCTACTTTGAGACAAGAGCTATATTGATGCATGCTTGGTTATGCTTTAAATTCATAGCCAACAATTGCAACAACGACTTTTTTACTGTCAACCGAGTTTTGTTTTTTAAAGATTTCTGCTGGCCGTGTGCCTCCGGATTTTTTTCAACACTAAAAATGTGCCTTGACTCAAAAAAAGGTTGAAAAACACTGCTATAGATCATCAAATTCCCATTTCTAAATGATATATTTATGGAGTTAGAGGAGTTGCACTGGACTGGTTAACAACCACAGCAATATGTTGAGATTGATGGTTATAGATCAGAATGTATGAATATTGAATGTGGAATTCCACAAGGTTCGATTTTAGGGCCCAAACTTTTTATTTCATATATAAATGATATTTGTGAGGTTTCGAAAATTTTACAGCACCGTATTTTTCGGAGTATAAGGCGCACCGGAGTATAAGTCGCACCTGCTGAAAATGCATAATAAAAAAGGAAAAAAACATATAAGTCGCAAACTATGAAAAAAACTGCGACTTATAGTCCGAAAAATACGCAGACCATTCAAATGTATACTGTTCAGGAGATGACTTGAAAATCTTATCCGATAATATTGAAGAGGAAATGGTTAAACTAAAATTGTGGTTTGATGTAAATAAATTATCTTTAAACTTGGAAAAAACTAAATTTAAGGTTAAGAAAGTTGAGTTAGTTTATCCATAAACAATGTGAATATTGAGAAGGGGTCTGAAATCAGATTTCTTGGGGTCATCTTAGATGAAAAGTTGACATGGAAAGCTCATATATTGCATGTGAAAAATAAAATAAAAGTTGATTTACTTTGAACAAGGTTAAATACAGTTTCCCGTGTAATACAATGAGAATGTTATATTGCTCAATTATTCTACCTTATTTCAATTATTGTGCAGAAATATGGGGAAATACAAATCACAGCAACATAATGCCTTTATTTCTTTCACAGAAAAGAGCAATTGGTATCATTTTTACAGTAGGATACAAATCCACTCTTCATTAGGTCAGGATTATTCAAACTAAAAGACATTGTAGAATTGCATTCTCTATTAGTGATGTTCAAAGTTAGAAATAAAGTTCTTCCAAAGGACTTACAAAAGTTATCTGTGTTCACGTCGGAAGATAAGAATCACAGAAGGCCGTATGACTTTAAATATGCCAACAAATTTGAAGCAAATGTGCTTATCTGTTGCTGATGTGAAAGCTTGGAATTCTCCAGATAAAGACTTAAAAAGTTGCAAGAATATCTTTGAATTTAAAAGGAGTTACAAAAAGAGACAACTGGAATTATATCAAACTGACTTTTGATTTTGATTGGAACGTGTCATTTTGAAAATGCTTAAACAAAAATTAAATGTTGGAGTTGGGGTGTCGGTGGAGGGAACAGTGATAAATTAATTTAAAATAATTTGTGTTAAAATGGGGGCAGATAAATATAAGAATAGTATTCTTCCATCTGCTCCTTTCTGATCATGGAAATGTATAAGAAACAAAAAAAACAATGAAAGTGTCAACTGTATATGGCTTGTATATATGCATTTTCATGAAAGGAATAAAAAGAAATGATGATGATGATGATGATGATGATGATGATCCCCAGGTGCATGTCTTTGGAGGTGGGAGGAAGCCGGAGTACCCGGAGGGAACCCACGCAGTCACGGGGAGGACATGCAAACTCCACACAGAAAGATCCCGAGGCCAGAATTGTACTCACCACTACTCAGGACCTTCGTATTGTGAGGCAGAATATATATATATATATATATATATATATATATATATATATATATATATATTACTTCTCATAAACTATATTATATTACAAATATATATATACATTACTTCTCATAAACTATATTATATTACAAATATATATATATATATATATATATATATATATATATATATATATATATATATATATATATATATATATATATATATATATATATATATATATATATATATATACTTGAGTTCCATGCTCAGCAAAGTAAATCAGGGCACCTTTTACTTCTCATAAACTATATTATATTACAAATTACATTCACTGGGAGAAATGCAAACAAAAACTGTAATTTTAGCTCTCAGCTGGTCATTTTAGCTGGAAAAACTAGAATTGAGGGGGAAAAAAGTTGCGATTTCTTTTCTTTTTTTGTGCCACAAGGTTGCAACATGCCATTTATGTTGCTGCACTGCCACCTCTTGGGCAATGTTTGCATTACAGCAATCTGTTGCACAGTTGACAGTTCCCTCTTTTTTCATGAAGGAACGTATAAATATTAAAATAGTTTATATAGTAATGTAAAATTAAAATATTTGGTATAGTAATGTAATAGTCTTTAAGGTGTTCTATTTATTGATTGAAAAGAATAACATGACATGTTTTTAGGGCTAAATCCATTTTTTTAATTTCATGGTAAACAGAATAACACACAATTTTGTTTAACTCATATTAAGTTTTAAAAAAAAAACACTGTATATAATATCTAGCTTGTAAAAATATGCATTTTGCTGTGAGCCGAATTAGCAGCAATTGTGGAATAAAATCTTATTTTCCAAATAAACTGAAATGAAATTAACGGAAATAATTAAATGTAATTAATATAAATAAAATACAATTGAATGAGACTGCCTTTTTTTAATTATTTTTTATGGAGCATGTTCCTTGCATTGTGAACTATGAACTCACATTCCACTGTTTAAAATAAAAAATATTAGAAATAAATGAATGGAATAAATACATAAAACTGCTTTTTCAAAAGACATGTATTGACCTTTCTAAATGCAGCATTTGCCTTGCAGTTTTGGGGCGTCGTTTGCTCAGATGATCGAGCGGTCATCCAAAACCTTGAGGGGTTCCTGGTCCGAATTCCAGTCACTGCCGTTGTGTCTTTGGGCAAGGCACCTTGCTCCCAGTGCCACCCATACTGGTGTGTGTGTAAGTGTGGCAAGACTACCTTGCAAAACAGATTGCTAATCTCTATGGCATTAACCTTGGTGAACTAACATCAAAGAAATAATTGTGGAATAAAATTACATTAAAAAAATGGACTAACATTCCACTGTTTGTAATAATCTGTTGGAAAACACTATTCAATTACCATCCATCCATCCGCTTATCTGAGGTGGGGTCGCGGGGGCAGCAGCCTAAGCAGGGAAGCCCAGACTTTCCTCTCCCCAGCCACTTCGTCCAGCTCCTTCCGGGGGATCCCGAGGCGTTTCCAGGCCAGCCGGGAGACATAGTCTTCCCAACGTGTTCATGAAAAATAAATAAAGTTGAGCCCTTGATGGTGTATTCACTTGGATCTAGGACATGAGAGGGACAAACGGTAGCAAATGGATGGATGGGTGGGCAAACTACGGCCCACTAACCACATCCGGCCAAAAAAATCTAACAGAATTGAGCAAATTGCGTAATAATTAGGACCACATGAATTGTCCTGTAATACCAAGTAATTCCACAGAGTGGCGCAAGAGGACATCAGTATAATTGATTGATTGCACAGCACAGGTACACTTTTTTTTTTACTGCTAGGACATCAGAACCAATTTGCAACAATGAGAAAAGTTGACAGCGGTGTTTAATAAGGGATGGACAACTAAACCACTAAGCACGATAGTTATGCAAACAAGGAAGTCAACGCAAGAACGGACTGCTACTGAATTTGCAGGCTCAGCAAAACATCTTCATACCATCCAAGAATCAAGCACAAAGGCAAGTTATCTATTCTGGTGTTACCATTTAGTGGTCAATTGTATGGAATATGTACTGTGTTACTGTGCAATCTACTCATAAAAGTTCCATCCATCCATCCATCTTCTTCCGCTTATCCGAGGTCGGGTCGCGGGGGCAGCAGCCTAAGCAGGGAAGCCCAGACTTCCCTCTCCCCAGCCACTTCGTCCAGCTCCTCCCGGGGGATCCCGAGGCGTTCCCAGGCCAGCCGGGAGACATAGTCTTCCCAACGTGTCCTGGGTCTTCCTCGTGGCCTCCTACCGGTCGGACGTGCCCTAAACACCTCCTTAGGGAGGCGCTCGGGTGGCATCCTGACCAGATGCCCGAACCACCTCATCTGGCTCCTCTCGATGTGGAGGAGCAGCGGCTTTACTTTGAGCTCCCCCCGGATGACAGAGCTTCTCACCCTATCTCTAAGGGAGAGCCCCGCCACCCGGCGGAGGAAACTCATTTGGGCCGCTTGTACCCGTGATCTTGTCCTTTCGGTCATAACCCAAAGCTCATGACCATAGGTGAGGATGGGAACGTAGATCGACCGGTAAATTGAGAGCTTTGCCTTCCGGCTCAGCTCCTTCTTCACCACAACGGATCGATACAGCGTCCGCATTACTGAAGACGCCGCACCGATCCGCCTGTCGATCTCACGATCCACTCTTCCCTCACTCGTGAACAAGACTCCGAGGTACTTGAACTCCTCCACTTGGGGCAAGATCTCCTCCCCAACCCGGAGATGGCACTCCACCCTTTTCCGGGCGAGAACCATGGACTCGGACTTGGAGGTGCTGATTCTCATCCCAGTCGCTTCACACTCAGCTGCGAACCGATCCAGTGAGAGCTGAAGATCCTGGCCAGATGAAGCCATCAGGACCAAATCATCTGCAAAAAGCAGAGACCTAATCCTGCAGCCACCAAACCGGATCCCCTCAACGCCTTGACTGCGCCTAGAAATTCTGTCCATAAAAGTTATGAACAGAATCGGTGACAAAGGGCAGCTCATAAAAGTTTCAATCAATAAATCAATCAAACCAAGACTTAGCTCGTGTCACGGCTGGTTACACCAGTCCGTGCCTTTTATGTCGGGTGTTGTTGGTGTTCTTCTGTGTTTAGTGCTTCTTCCTGTCCTGCTCTCTTATTTTGGTGGCACTTCCTGTTGTGTTGGTGGGGGTTTTTCATAACTACTTTAGCCTTCGAGCACTTTTCCCCCCCTCACCTGTTTTCTGTTGGTGATTAAGACGGTTTAAGTTGAGTGCACTGCAAAAAGTCAGTGTTCAAAAACAAGGGAAAAAAATACAAAAATGAGGGGTATTTTATTTGAACTGAGCAAAATTATCTGCCAATAGAACAAGAAAATTCGGCTTGTCAAGACTTTCCAAAACGAGTAAAATGAGCTAACCTCAATGAACCCAAAAATACCTTAAAATAAGTATATTCTCACTGATAACAAGTGCACTTTTCTTGGTAGAAAAAAAAGAGACCTTTTTGCTCAATATGTTGAAAAATATTCTTAAATGAAGTAAATGCTAGTGCCATTATCTTGACATGATATGCGCTCGGCATCATGATTTTTTTTTTTCATGCTTGACGTAAGAAATTATTACTTTGAAAAAGTAGTTTTATACTTGCGAGTGTTGATGACACAGCTTTGCAACAGTTGATATTCTAGTTTCAAGCATGTTTTACTCAATATAGGTCATCAAATCTCAGCAACAAGCTGTAATATCTTACTGAGATCATTTAGGACCAAAACCTTTAAAAGAAGTAAAAGACTCTAACATAAAATCTGCTTTGTGAGAAGAATTATCTTATCAGACATAAAATAAGCAAATATCACCCTTATTTGAGCTATTTCATCTTACTTACATTTCAGTTTTTGCAGTGTACTGCATGCTGTGAGTTTTGCTTTATTCCAGCATTCCGTTGTGTTGTTTTGCGCCTGTCGGTTTTAGTTTCGTTTTTTTGCATAGCCCTCCCTATCCTTTCTAGCAGCACTCTTTTTTCTTTTTTTTTGAGCATTATTAAATACTTTTACCTGCACGTGGCCTCCTCGATCTTCTGCATCTTGGGAACGCGCCACTAATTGCCGTCATGCGACCCGAGCGTCACAGCTAACATAATAATAATAATAATAATAATAATAATAATAATAATAGATTTTATTTGTAAAAAGCACTTTACATTGAGCAAACAACCTCAAAGTGCTACAGTGTATTAAAAATAAAAATACAAATAAAAATTAAAGCTACAAGCAGCGTTGGACGGGCCCGCGTATTTGGCAGGTGCTAGTCCTAAGTGTCCCAATACTTTTGTCTACTTTTAGTCTGAAGTGTCCCAAGACTTTTGTCTAGTGTACCTACCTTGTCTGCATTGTGTGGGCACGTTGGTGCTTCCTGCTTTTAAGCAGCCATCTTAAAAAAACAGCATTGCAGCAGCATCAGCGCAGCGGGTCTTTGAAGGCTCATAAAATAAAAACCGGAGCAGTTATAAAAAAACTGTTCTGTTAATTTATGCACAAGAGTTTAATCTCTCTCCTGTGTTAGTTTGAAGCCGAAACGACAAACGCGCTCAGAGGAGATAGTTTTTGAAGGAAGGTGACCGGTTTTTACAAAATAATTTTTTTGAAGGGGGAATAGCAAACTTGCTGTTGATTTTTGCTGGGGGTTGTCAATTTATGAAATGTAGGTCTAAGTGAGACCTACGGAGAGGTATTTGTTTCATGTCTCTCCGACCTTCCCAGTGGGAGTAACAGGCAGTTTTGTAACTTTTTTCTTCCGAGGAGCAGTTTTTTATCAGTTTTATTCAAAAATTGCTGTAGAGCACAATTTTTAGATTTTGGGTTAGGTTTTTTCATTAGATCACACTTTTAGCTAGTCCGGATGTGTGTGTTCAGTTTGGTGAGTTTTGAAGCATGTTAAGGGGGTCAAATTACAGCTGAAAGAGGCACAAGTGACTGTTTTTAGTACTTTTTTGTCTTGAAGGGGGAATAGCCAACTTCCTGTTGATTTTAGCCCGAAGACATACAATTATGAGAACTAGGTCTAAGTCAGACCTACATAGAGGTTTTTGTTTCATGTCTCTCCGACCTTCCTAGTGGGAGTTACAGGCAGTCTGTTTTTTTTTTTCCTAGGGGGCGCTAGAGCGCAATTTTGATTTTTGGGGTGCGTTTTTTTTATCAAAAGACAATTTTCGCAGGTCCTGATGAGTGTGTCAAATATGGTGAGTTTTGAAGCATGTTGAGTGGGTCAAATTAGTGTTCAAAGAGGCGGCGGAATAATAATAATAATAATAATAATAATAAAGAATAATAAAACCTTAGAAATTCAATAGGTCCTTATGTCCCATTGCATAAGGACTCCCTGTGGGAGTCCTTTTGCAATGGGCCATGGCGGGCCCTAATAAAAATAAAAATAAAAAGATAGATAGCTAGAACTAGTATGTATACATCTAAAAAAAAAAGAAAGAAAAAAAGGCTTTTTTAAAAGCATTCACAGTTTGTGGTGCCCTCAGGTGGTCAGGGAGAGCGTCGGAGCAGAAAGCCCGGTCTCCCATTGTTCGTAGCTTTGTCCTCGGAGGTTGGAGGAGGTTAGCCTGTCCGGAGCGGAGGTGTCGTGTAGAGGATTTGGGGGTGAGTAGTTCTTTGAGGTAGAGGGGGGCATTTCCATGGAGGCACCGGTGGGTTAGTAGGGAGACTTTGTATTCAATCCTGAGTGGAACAGGAAGCCAGTGAAGGGATTTGAGAATTGGTGTGATATGGTCGTATTTCATATAACAAGCGCAACAACAACAACAACAACGACAGTCATTTACACTATATTCATGGTATTGGATGAAATGAATGACATTCAGGACACCAGCTTTTGATTTTCATCAGAGGGATTAATGACAATTTTGAGATAAAGGAGTTTTTTTAGAAAGGTTTTTTGTTGTTCCCATCGGGTTGAGTTTTTTTCTTGCCCTGATGAGGAATCCGAGGATGTTGTCGAGGCTTGTGCAGCCCTTTGAGACGCTTGTGATTAAGGGCTGTATAAGTCAACTTTGATTGATTGATTGAAAGGTGTGGCGTGAAGCACGAAGTTCCTTGGAGTAAGCTTGCTAATGTTACCACAGATGGGTCGCCAAATCTCACAGGAAAATAACATGGGGTTACTAAAAAGAATCCAGGAGAGGGTGAAAGAGGACAACCCCCAACACGAGCTACTTTTTTTACACTGCATAATCTATGGAAGCATTACTGCAGCAAACGTGTTTCTTAATCTGTGCGCGTGTAATCCAATTTGCATGCGTGTGTACTATATTGTGTGCCTGTATTTCTATCCGAGTGTGTGTATTCAGACGCACGTACGTGTGTTTTAGAACCCAATATGTGTGTTAGAACCCAATATGTGTGTTAGAACCCCGTACGTCTGTTTTAGATCCACGTATGTGTGTTTTAGAACCACGTACCAAGTACGTGTTTTAGATCCACGTATGTGTGTTTTAGAACCCCGTAAGTCTGTTTTAGATCCACGTACGTATGTTTTAGAACCTCGTATCTGTGTTTTAGAACACTGTACGTATGTTTTAGAACCCCGTAAGTGTGTTTTAGATCCACGTACGTTTGTTTTAGATCCCCATACGTGTGTTTTAGAACTCCGTACGTTTGTTTTAGATCCACGTACGTGTGTTTTAGAACCCCGTACGTGTGTTTTAGATCCACGTACGTATGTTTTAGAACCCCGTACGTGTGTTTTAGAACCCTGTATATATGTTTTAGAACCTCGTAAGTGTGTTTTAGATCCACGTATGTGTGTTTTAGAACCCCGTACGTCTGTTTTAGATCCACGTACGTGTGTTTTAAGATCCACGTGTGTTTTAGAACCCCGTACGTGTGTTTTAGATCTGCGTACGTGTGTTTTAAAACCCCGTACGTATGTTTAAGATCCACGTACGTATGTTTTAGAACCCCGTATCTGTGTTTTAGAACCTCGTACGTATGTTTTAGAACCCCGTAAGTGTGTTTTAGATCCACGTACGTTTGTTTTAGATCCACGTACGTGTGTTTTAGAACCCCGTACGTGTGTTTTAGATCCACGTACGTATGATTTAAAACCCCGTATGTGTGTTTTAGAAACCCATACGTATGTTTTAGAACCCCGTAAGTGGGTTTTAGATCCACGTACATTTGTTTTAAATCCACGTACGTGTGTTTTAGAACTCCGTACGTTTGATTTAGATCCACGTACGTGTGTTTTAGATCCCCGTACGTGTGTTTTAGATCCTCGTACGTGTGTTTTAAAACCCTGTACGTGTGTTTTAGATCCCTGTATGTGTGTTTTAGAACCCCGTATGTGTGTTTTAGATCCACATACGTTTGTTTTAGATCCACGTACGTGTGTTTTAGAACCCCGTAAGTGGGTTTTAGATCCACGTACGTTTGTTTTAGATCCACGTACGTGTGTTTTAGAACTCCGTACGTTTGTTTTAGATCCACGTACGTGTGTTTTAGATCATATATAGATATATATACAAACCCCATTTCCATATGAGTTGGGAAATTGTGTTAGATGTAAATATAAACGGAATACAATGATTTGCAAATCCTTTTCAACCCATATTCAGTTGAATGCACTACAAAAACAAGATATTTGATGTTCAAACTCATAAACTTTTTTTTTTTTTTTTTTGCAAATAATAATTAACTTATAATTTCATGGCTGCAACACGTGCCAAATTAGTTGGGAAAGGGCATGTTCACCACTGTGTTACATCACCTTTTCTTTTAACAACACTCAATAAACGATTGGGAACTGAGGAAACTAATTGTTGAAGCTTTGAAAGTGGAATTCTTTCCCATTCTTGTTTTATGTAGAGCTTCAGTCGTTCAACAGTCCGGGGTCTCCGCTGTCGTATTTTACGCTTCAATAAAGCTGATTCTGATTCTGATTCTGATTCTGATTCTGATTCTGATAATGCGCCACACATTTTCGATGGGAGACAGGTCTGGACTGTAGGCGGGCCAGGAAAGGACCCGCACTCTTTTTTTAACGAAGCCACGCTGTTGTAACACGTGCTGAATGTGGCTTGGCATTGTCTTGCTGAAATAAGCAGGGGCGTCCGTGAAAAAGACGGCGCGTAGATGGCAGCATATGTTGTTCCAAAACCTGTATGTACCTTTCAGCATTAATGGTGCCTTCACAGATGTGTAAGTTACCCATGCCTTGGGCACAAATGCACCCCCATACCATCACAGATGCTGGCTTTTGAACTTTGCGTCGATAACAGTCTGGATGGTTCGCTTCCCCTTTGGTCCGGATGATACGATGTCGAATGTTTCCAAAAACGATTTGAAATATGGACTCGTCAGACCACAGAACACTTTTCCACTTTGCATGAGTCCATCTTAGATGATCTCGGGCCCAGAGAAGCCGGCGGCGTTTCTGGATGTTGTTGATAAATGGCTTTCACTTTGCATAGTAGAGCTTTAACCTGCACTTACAGATGTAGCGACAAACTGTATTTAGTGGTTTTCTGAAGTGTTCCTGAGCCCATGTGGTGATATCCTTTAGAGATTGATGTTGGTTTTTGATACAGTGCCGTCTGAGGGATTGAAGGTCACGGTCATTCAATGTTGGTTTCCGGCCATGCCGCTTACGTGGAGTGATTTCTCCAGATTCTCTGAACCTTTTGATGATATTATGGACCGTAGATGTTGAAATCCCTAAATTTCTTGCAATTGCACTTTGAGAAACGTTGTTCTTAAACTGTTTGACTATTTGCTCACGCAGTTGTGGACAAAGGGGTGTACCTCGCCCCATCCTTTCTTGTGAAAGACTGAGCATTTTTTGGGAAGCTGTTTTTATACCCAATCATGGCACCCACCTGTTCCCAATTAGCCTGCACACCTGTGGGATGTTCCAAATAAGTGTTTGATGAGAATTCCTCAACTTTATCAGTATTTATTGCCACCTTTCCCAACTTCTTTGTCACGTGTTGCTGGCATCAAATTCTAAAGGTAATGATTATTTGCAACAAAAACATTTTTTTTTATGAGTTTGAACATCAAATATGTCTTTGTAGCATATTCAACTGAATATGGGTTGAAAATGATTTGCCAATCATTGTATTCCGTTTATATTTACATCTAACACAATTTCCCAACTCATATGGAAACGGGGTTTGTAAATATATATATATATATAGAGAGAGAGAGAGAGAGAGAGAGAGAGGGAGTCAAAATAATTGCCCAGGTCTGCACTACTGTATATTCGACCAGCTGCAGTCGTTCAACAGTTCTTCTTTTGACCACAAGGTGTCGACAGAGTCCAACATATAAGCCTAAATCTCAGTAACATGTTGACACATATCACGTGATGATTGTTACATTTCTCAACGTTTGTGGTGTTTAATCATGTATTGTTGTCACGCAGTCGTGTAAATATGAGCACAGTTACAGCCCACATTCACAAAACTGACCTTATGACATTTCCACGCATGATTCTGTTTGTTTTACATCACCATGGCAACAGCAGATCAAGCATTAGCAAACTATCTTGGCAAATGCAAAATAACTGCTCGGGTCACTCGCATTTTTAAACAAATGAGAGGCAAACTTCTCACCTGATGTGGTGGAGATAACCATGTACTGTACAGCTGTAATAAGAGATGATTGTAATCCAAACGTTATCAGAATGATTCTTCAATGTGAACACGCTCACCTAACATGATGTCTATGAGGCATTAAGGATTCCGCTTCCAACTAGAGAAAACATTTTGCAGTGAGTTGTAGATGTAGATGAGCTTCCAGCACACCTGTGAAGTGAAAACCATTTCAGGTGACTACTTCTTGAAGCTCATGGAGAGAATGCCAAGAGTGTGCAAAGCAGTAATCAGAGCAAAGGGTGGCTATTTTGAAAAACTAGAATATAAAACATTTTTTTCAGTTATTTCCCCCTTTTTTTTGTTAAGTACATAACTCCACATGTGTTCATTAATAGTTTTGATGTGACAATCTACAAAGTAAATAGTCATGAATATAAAGAAAACACATTGAATGAAAAGATGTGTCCAAACTTTTGGCCTGTACTGTATATAATGTTTTTTTAATCAAGTTTTTTTTTTTAAATCAAGTCTCTTATATTAATTCCTTCTAAAAACTGAAAGAACTGAGGAATCCATCCATCCATGTCTGCTTGTCCCTAACAAATGAAAGATATAGTCTGACAAATCAGATTATCTTTGTATATAAGTCAAATGTAAATACTGTTATTCACTAACAGCAGAGGAGAAAGTCAAAGACAAATTGTACATAGTAGATATTGACAGTGTGTATAATGTTGTAGTTGTATGCATGTTTGAAATAAACTTCAACCATGAACCACTAAATAAATGTAATTTTCGGGTGTAATAATAAAAGATTAAATGAACTAGCAATCACATAAGTGGCAAGAGACTCATAAAGTGGCAAAAAATATTTCAATTATGAATAAAGCAAAAATATGTTCATATTTGCTGTATAAATATTATATTTACAATATATTATGTATATAAGTGTGTATACATATATATATAGAGATATATACACATTGTCTATATATATATATATCCATCCATCCATCCATCTTCTTCCACTTATCCGAGGTCGGGTCGCGGGGGCAGCAGCCTAAGCAGGGAAGCCCAGACTTTCCTCTCCCCAGCCACTTCGTCCAGCTCCTCCCGGGGGATCCCGAGGCGTTCCCAGGCCAGCCGGGAGACATAGTCTTCCCAACGTGTCCTGGGTCTTCCCCGTGGCCTCCTACCGGTCGGACGTGCCCGAAACACCTCCCGAGGGAGGCGTTCGGGTGGCATCCTGACCAGATGCCCGAACCACCTCATCTGGCTCCTCTCCATGTGGAGGAGCAGCGGCTTTACTTTGAGCTCCCCCCGGATGACAGAGCTTCTCACCCTATCTCTAAGGGAGAGCCCCGCCACCCGGCGGAGGAAACTCATTTCGGCCGCTTGTACCCGTGATCTTGTCCTTTCCGTCATGACCCAAAGCTCATGACCATAGGTGAGGATGGGAACGTAGATCGACCGGTAAATCGAGAGCTTTGCCTTCTGGCTCAGCTCCTTCTTCACCACAACGGATCGATACAGCGTCCGCATTACTGAAGATGCCGCACCGATCCGCCTGTCGATCTCACGATCCACTCTTCCCTCGCTCGTGAACAAGACTCCGAGGTACTTGAACTCCTCCACTTGGGGCAAGATCTCCTCCCCAACCCGGAGATGGCACTCCACCCTTTTCCGGGCGAGAACCATGGACTCGGATTTGGAGGTGCTGATTCCCATCCCAGTCGCTTCACACTCGGCTGCGAACCGATCCAGTGAGAGCTGAAGATCTTGGCCAGATGAAGCCATCAGGACCACATCATCTGCAAAAAGCAGAGACCTAATCCTGCAGCCACCAAACCAGATACCCTCAACGCCTTGACTGCGCCTAGAAATTCTGTCCATAAAGGTTATGAACAGAATCGGTGACAAAGGGCAGCCCTGGCGGAGTCCAACCCTCACTGGAAACGTGTCCGACTTACTGCCGGCAATGCGGACCAAGCTCTGACACCGATTATACAGGGAGCGAACCGCCACAATAAGACAGTCCGTTACCCCATACTCTCTGAGCACTCCCCACAGGACTTCCCGGGGTACACGGTCGAATGCCTTCTCCAAGTCCACAAAGCACATGTAGACTGGTTGGGCAAACTCCCATGCACCCTCAAGGACCCTGCCGAGAGTATAGAGCTGGTCCACAGTTCCACGACCAGGACGAAAACCACACTGTTCCTCCTGAATCCGAGGTTCGACTATCCGGCGTAGCCTCCTCTCCAGTACACCTGAATAGACCTTACCGGGAAGGCTGAGGAGTGTGATCCCACGATAGTTGGAACACACCCTCCGGTTCCCCTTCTTAAAGAGAGGAACCACCACCCCGGTCTGCCAATCCAGAGGTACCGCCCCCGATGTCCACGCGATGTTACAGAGTCTTGTCAACCAAGACAGCCCCACAACATCCAGAGCCTTAAGGAACTCCGGGCGGATCTCATCCACCCCCGGGGCCTTGCCACCGAGGAGCTTTTTAACTACCTCGGCAACCTCAGCCCCAGAAATAGGAGAGCCCACCACAGATTCCCCAGGCCCTGCTTCCTCATAGGAAGACGTGCTGGTAGGATTGAGGAGGTCTTCGAAGTATTCTCTCCACCGATCCACAACATCCGCAGTCGAGGTCAACAGAGCACCATCCCCACCATACACGGTGTTGACACTGCACTGCTTCCCCTTCCTGAGGCGGCGGATGGTGGTCCAGAATTGCTTCGAAGCCGTCCGGAAGTCTTTTTCCATGGCTTCACCGAACTCCTCCCATGTCCGAGTTTTTGCCTCCGCGACCGCTGAAGCCGCACACCGCTTGGCCTGTCGGTACCTGTCTGCTGCGTCAGGAGTCCCATGAGCCAAAAGAACCCGATAGGACTCCTTCTTCAGCTTGACGGCATCCCTCACCGCCGGCGTCCACCAACGGGTTCTAGGATTACCGCCATGACAGGCACCAACTACCTTGCGGCCACAGCTCCAATCGGCCGCCTCGACAACAGAGGTACGGAACATCGTCCACTCGGACTCAATGTCCAGCGCCTCCCTCGGGACATGTTCAAAGTTCTTCCGGAGGTGGGAATTGAAACTCTCTCTGACAGGAGACTCTGCCAGGCGTTCCCAGCAAACCCTCACAATGCGTTTGGGCCTTCCAGGTCTGTCCGGCATCCTCCCCCACCATCGCAGCCAACTCACCACCAGGTGGTGATCGGTAGAAAGCTCCGCCCCTCTCTTCACCCGGGTGTCCAAAACATGAGACCGCAAATCCGATGACACAACTACAAAGTCGATCATGGAACTGCGGCCTAGGGTGTCCTGGTGCCAAGTGCACATATGGACACCCTTATGTTTGAACATAGTGTTT
>NC_084583.2:1452500-1457500 GCF_033978685.3 Nerophis lumbriciformis
GATGATTAGATTGCGCAGTCGGTAGGTGTTATTCTAATCATATGTTGTCTTTAACAGTGAGCGGCCGGGTGCAGGAGGAGGAGGAGGATTGGAGCGACTGAAAAGTCAACACAAAAGTATCTATTTGAGACCTGTGAAAACATAATAAAACCCTGTCAACTCTGCGCAACTGGCTTCCAGCGTGAATCTGTGAGACTGTAAGTAGAAAAAGCTTACAGAGCTATACAAGTATAACCCGTTTACCGCCTAAAAAAAACGGGATGGAATTTTACAGTTTTTTACTGATTTGGACACTAAAAATGTACATGAAAATAAAGAATGTTGGATTTACAATATTAACTATGAACAATAAAACACTGAATATAAATAACATATGAACATCGCTCCTTTTTTACTTCTCAGACCAGCTCCTCGATAGTTGTGTATCTTTTACAATCAAATAAAACACAACAAAAATGTAGCAAATATGAATGCAAAGTGTAATAAACACCTACAATATGATATATTATCACTTTTATGCAGACATTTGTTGTAAAAATCTGCCTCCGCATCTGTTCCTGGCACATGCATTTGGGGCTGGCTGCTCTGAAAACAAACCCCGCCCACTCTGCTTTGTTCCCGGTCTGAGATGCTGTGACGTAGATTACCGTAATGACTCGTAAAACACACAAAAGCGCAGATTTCAACCATTGAAATACTTTCTATAGTTCAAGACTTACGGTATTTCAAAAACAACACTGCACATCATATAATGGCGGCGACAGTTTTGATGGTAAAGGTCCGACAAAATTATGTAGAATGTCCGGCGGGCTGGATCGAAAATCTTAATGGCCCACGGGTGGTATTTTGCCCAGATCTGTCTTAGAAGAAATCTAATGTAGTACATTTGTACGCACGTACACCACTTAAAACCAGGATACAGGGGTGTCAAATGTACAGCCCGCGGGCCGGAAAAAAACAGACCCGGTTTAGGTGAGTTTACCGAGTATAAAAATGAGCTGAATTTTTTTAAATGAAAGAACTTGCTGTTCCAAATGTGTCCACTGGATGTCGCAATAGCAATTCTGTGTAACCCCTGCCAGCGAGAGAGGTGGCGGAGCTTTCGTGTTT
Organism: Nerophis lumbriciformis; assembly: GCF_033978685.3. NCBI lineage: Eukaryota > Metazoa > Chordata > Actinopteri > Syngnathiformes > Syngnathidae > Nerophis > Nerophis lumbriciformis. The sequence continues at coordinate 1,453,611 of NC_084583.2, forward strand.
GGACACTTCGTACTTTTGCTGCTTATTAGTGATAGTATACAAAATGTGGATTGTTACGTTCATGCCTTGTAGTCAAAAATGCCTTGTAGTCAAAGATGTTGTTGATAATGTCACCAGTAACATTTATACCCAAAAAATGTGTTTGATAATCTGTACATGTTGTGTTGTACTTATGACTGGGGACTGTTGCGTTTTGGACCAGTTGTTCCACCCAGGGAATTCAAGTCACAAGTCGCTCTCAAGCTCTTTACGACACTTAAAGCTGAGTTGAACAACCACCAGAGACAGAATAGGTATTTTGTAATATATTGGCAAAGCTTTGCAGACCAGTCCAGCATAGAACATTCTATCGCGCCGCCAAAATGGTCTGCCTTCCCGACCCAAAACCCTCTCCCCTCTTCCCTCTCTCTAGTCAAAACAAATGCTTATTATCGCTCTCTCTAACATTCCCCATTCAAGGTTAAGCACACAGTTTTGCAGACAACCAAAAGACCACAATTGGAAGAACACGAGCTGTTTTCAATTATGACTATGAAATAAAAGTAGTAACACTTAAATTCGGATATATGTAAATATCTGCCTCCGACAGGACACATATGCTGAAATAATATATATATATATATATTATTTCTAACTTCCATGTGTCATTCATGTCCAAATTCACAAGTTTTGTTGTAGATGATGCTACATATGTACAGAATAAACCACATGATGTTAGTACATCAGTTGAGGAAAATGAGTCATTTAAGAATAAAAGATCCTGTAATTTGATTCTAAATCTATTATTCATTTCATGGTTTGATACATTAAAAATGAACACCAATGGGAGCGTTTTAACACTCTGCCAGACTCAATGCCACTGACTGATGAAAATCATTGCATCATTTATTCAGAGAGTATAAATAATGACACATGAAGATAGAACACTATTAATTGCAAGATCTAAATGTAAAAAAACATTATAATTCATACATTTTCAGAATGTGCTTGGTTTATTTTATAAACAAAGAAAACAATCCGAAGTTGTCTCTATTTTTAAGTTATCGTGCCATGATTTTACCAGTCCGGCCCCACTTGGGAATAGATTGTTTCTCTATTTGACACTCCTGTCCTTGTATATCAGTGTGTGGAATAGAATGATGGCATGGATTAAGCAAATAAGTCCAACAATGTACTAATATTAACCAGTTTGACAGTCGGTTCAGACTACATGTGTTTACAAAGAAGAATGATGATAAACGTCTTGAACTTGATTGAAAACGAGATATTATTCATCTCATTAGGTCAATCATAACTGACTTAATAATGATATTAATAAACTTCCACCACTTAATAATAATATAAATAATTTTAAACCATAACCATAAGTTTAAAAAACAACAACTTACTTTTACGTACATTTACTTGAGTCTTATTACTCTAAAGCAGCGGCCGGCAACCCAAAACGTTGAAAGAGCCATATTGGACCACAAACTCCAACAAAAATCTGTCTGGAGCCGCAAAAAATTAAAAGCCTTCTATAAGTGATATAATGAAGTCAACACATGATATAAGTGTCTATATTAGCTATAATAACCTCCTATCAAAATGACTGTGTCACTGTCTGACACAAATCTTTGTTGACATGAATGTTGAAATGTAATATTTATTCTACACATTTTTACAACATTGGAAAACATTAGTAAAATGCAGATAACTCCTGGAAATGACTGTCTTTTAATGGCCAAAGGTATAGGTGTGTGTCCAAGTTAAAGGAAACGGCAGGCTGTCTTCTTCTAATGGATTTATAACAATCTTTGCAAGCTGGGTTACGTTTGCCGTGGTCTACAACGGCACACAAACCACTATGAGAAATGCAGCCAATATTACATACACAGAGGACATAGGAAATTAAAATGAGCTCAAATATACCTACAAGTGAGGCATGATGATGCAATATGTACATAAAGCTAGCCTAAATAGCATGTTAGCATCGATTAGCTTGCAGTCACAAGTCAATAACATCAACAAAGTTCACCTTTGTGGATTCACGCACAGTATAAAAGGTTTGGTGAACAAAATGAGACAAAGACGGAGTGGCATAAAATATGTCTTTCTCTGGCATTGTTGAAGAAAGTTATACATTTAAACAAACTACGGTGAGTTCGAGGACCGCCAAAATTAGTAGGACAAAACGGCGCTCGCCAAACACTCTCATCAAAGAATCATGTTTAATATAAACAGTGGGATTTCTAATATTTAGGAAGGTTTGTGTCATGTTTTCCTCCTACAGAAACCATATTCAAACAAAAATATATGTTTTCCCCCATCTTTTTCTATTTTCATACATTTTTTGAAAAAGTTCCAGGAAGCCACTAGGGCGGCGCTAAAGAGCCGCATGTGGCTCTTGAGTCGCAGGTTGCAGACCCCCGCTCTAAAGTAACGGTACACTTTCTTGAGTACAATATTTTGCTACTCGACTCACTTCTGAATGTGTGTGTATGCCAGGTACTCTGGCTGTTATTCTGCATTAAAAAAAATAATTTAAGGCCAATTGGAGTCTCTTATTTGTCTATATGTGTGAATGTCAGTGGTTATTTATCTATTTTTGTCCTGTAGTCCACCTTAGTTTATTGGATAGTAGTCTGTTTATTTCAATTGTTACTTTTTTCTTTATTACCTGTTGTGTAATTTAATTTATTTTTACCCCATATTTGTTCCCACTACCGCACCTTAAATTGGAGTCCTTAATCTCGTTATATGCAAATATAATGACAATAAAGTCCATTCTATTCTATTCTATTCTATTAGGCCCAAAAAAAATAAAAATAAAATATATATATATATATATATATATTTATTTATATATATATATATATGTATATATATATATATATATATATATATATATATATATATATATATATATATATATATATATATATACATATATATATATATAAAAATAAATATATATATATATATATATATATATGTATGTGTGGGAAAAAAATCACAAGACTACTTCATCTCAGAGATGAAGTAGTCTTGTGATTTTTTTCCCACACATACATATATTGCGCTCTACTACGGTATCGAGCACTATTTTTTGGATAACCTTATTAAGACATATATATATATATATATATATATATATATATATATATATATATATATATATATATATATATATATATATATTTATTTATTTTTATTTATTTTTTTTTTTTAAAAATATATATATATTTTTTTTATTTTATTTTATTTTATTTTATTATTATTTTTTCAAGATGGCGCCATGTTGTGGCTGCCGGTTGCAGGAGCTTATGGTGTTTTTGTTTTGCTTTTTGTTGTTCGTCTATGCCAGGGGTTCTTTCGCACCGCCCGAGTGGCTCCCTGGAGCTTCTTCAAAAATGTATGAAAATGGAAAAAGATGAGGGGAATAATATATTTTTTTGTTTTAATATGGTTTCTGTAGGAGGACAAACATGACACAAACATTTCGAATTGTTAGAAATCTCACTGTTTATATTAAACATGCTTCACTGATGAGAATATTTGGCATGAAACGTTTTGTCGGTCCTTGAACTCACCGTTTTGTTTACATGTATTACTCTCTCCGACACTGCCACAAAAAGACGTAATAAATGCCACTCCTTCTCTGTCCTATTTTGTCCACCAAACATTTTATGCTGTGCGTGAATGCACAAAAGGGAGCTTTATTGATGTTATTGACTTGTGTGGAGTGCTAATCAGACATATTTGGTCAGTGCATCACTGCAAACTAATCCACGCTAACGTGCTATTTAGGCTAGAATCCTGATGCCATGTGTGCAGGTATATTTGAGCTCATTTAATTTCCTTGACTAATGTCCTCTGTGTATTTAATTTATATTTGCATGTCTCATGAC
>NC_084583.2:1462500-1477500 GCF_033978685.3 Nerophis lumbriciformis
ATTGTCATTCAAATTTGAACTTTACAGTACAGGTAAGAACGGAATTTCGTTACATAAGCTCATGGTAGTGCAGGATAAAAAAGCAACATCGCGTGGACATCGGGGGCGGTACCTCTGGATTGGCAGACCGGGGTGGTGGTTCCTCTCTTTAAGAAGGGGAACCGGAGGATGTGTTCCAACTATCGTGGGATCACACTCCTCAGCCTTCCCGGTAAGGTCTATTCAGGTGTACTGGAGAGGAGGCTACGCCGGATAGTCGAACCTCGGATTCAGGAGGAACAGTGTGGTTTTCGTCCTGGTCGTGGAACTGTGGACCAGCTCTATACTCTCGGCAGGGTCCTTGAGGGTGCATGGGAGTTTGCCCAACCAGTCTACATGTGCTTTGTGGACTTGGAGAAGGCATTCGACCGTGTACCCCGGGAAGTCCTGTGGGGAGTGCTCAGAGAGTATGGGGTAACGGACTGTCTTATTGTGGCAGTTCACTCCCTGTATAATCAGTGTCAGAGCTTGGTCCGCATTGCCGGCAGTAAGTCGGACACGTTTCCAGTGAGGGTTGGACTCCGCCAAGGCTGCCCTTTGTCACCGATTCTGTTCATAACCTTTATGGACAGAATTTCTAGGCGCAGTCAGGGCGTTGAGGGTATCTGGTTTGGTGGCTGCAGGATTAGGTCTCTGCTATTTGCAGATGATGTGGTCCTGATGGCTTCCTCCGGCCAAGATCTTCAACTCTCACTGGATCGGTTCGCAGCCGAGTGTGAAGCGACTGGGATGGGAATCAGCACCTCCAAGTCCGAGTCCATGGTTCTCTCCCGGAAAAGGGTGGAGTGCCATCTCCGGGTTGGGGAGGAGATCTTGCCCCAAGTGGAGGAGTTCAAGTACCTCGGAGTCTTGTTCACGAGTGGGGGAAGAGTGGATCGTGAGATCGACAGGCGGATCGGTGCGGCGTCTTCAGTAATGCGGACGCTGTATCGATCCGTTGTGGTGAAGAAGGAGCTGAGCCGGAAGGCAAAGCTCTCGATTTACCGGTCGATCTACGTTCCCATCCTCACCTATGGTCATGAGCTTTGGGTCATGACCGAAAGGACAAGATCACGGGTACAAGCGGCCGAAATGAGTTTCCTCCGCCGAGTGGCGGGGCTCTCCCTTAGAGATAGGGTGAGAAGCTCTGTCATTCGGGGGGAGCTCAAAGTAAAGCCGCTGCTCCTCCACATCGAGAGGAGCCAGATGAGGTGGTTCGGGCATCTGGTCAGGATGCCACCCGAACGCCTCCCTAGGAAGGTGTTTCGGGCACGTCCGACCGGTAGGAGGCCACGGGGAAGACCCAGGACACGCTGGGAAGACTATTTCTCCCGGCTGGCCTGGGAACGCCTCGGGATCCCCCGGGAGGAGCTGGATGAAGTGGCTGGGGAGAGGGAAGTCTGGGCATCCCTGCTTAAGCTGCTGCCCCCGCGACCCGACCTCGGATAAGCGGAAGAAGATGGATGGATGGATGGATGGATACATATATATATATATATATAAAATAAATAAATAGATTACTGTACTGTTTGACATGCGTCCACGTTTATGGATGTATGTTATATTGTCTTTTTTATTCCAGCGAGTTAATCCATTTTGGGGGGAGTTGAGGGGATAATTTAATTATGATGCGTTCAAGAGTCTTACGGCCTGAGAGAAGAAGCTGGCACAGAACCTGGCGGTTCTGCTTCGGAGGCTGCGGAACCTCTGTCTAGAGTCCAGCAGTGAAAACAGTCCTTGGTGGGGGTGGGAGGAGTCTTTGCAGATTTTCTGAGCCCTGGTCAGGCAGCGGCTTTTTGCGATCTCCTGGATAGGAGGAAGAGGAGTCCTGATGATCTTTTCCGCCGTCCTCACCACTCTCTGGAGAGACTTCCAGTATGAGGCATTGCAGGCTCCAGTCCAGACAGAGATGCTGTTGGTCAGCAGGCTCTCTATAGTGCCTCTGTAGAATGTGGTGAGAATGGGCTCTTTTTTGAGAATGCTCTTTTCATCCTACGCAAAAAGTGCATGCGCTGCTGAGCTCTTTTTACAAGAGCTCCGGTGTGTAGGGACAAGTGATATTGTCAGTTATCTGCACCCCCAGGAACTTGTTGCTGCTTACTATCTCCACCGCTGTGCCGTTGATGTAGAGTGGAGCGTGGCTGGACTGGGGCTTCCTGAAGTCAACGATGGTCTCCTTGGTCTTGTTGACATTCAGGACCAGGTTGTTGGTTCTGCACCAGTCAACCGGATGTTTCACCTCCTCCTGTAGTCTGTCATTGTTGTCACGGATGAGGCCCACTACTGTCGTGTCTCCGCATACTTCACAATGTGGTTAGTAGTGGACCTGGCGCAGCAGTCATGGGTCATCAACGTGAACAGCAGTGGACTCAGGACGCAGCCCTGGGGGGAGCCGGTGCTCAGGGAGATGGCACTGGAGGTGTTGTTGCCCACTCTCACAGATTGGGGTCTGTCTGTGAGGAAGTCAAGCAGCCAGTTGCAAAGGGGGGTACTGAATCTAAGGGGGGCCAGTTTGCTCACCAAGTGCTGCGGGATGATGGTGTTGAATGCTGAGCTGAAGTCCAGGAACAACATCCGCACGTGTGTGTCCTTTCTTTCCAGATGTTCTAAGCTCAGGTGGAGTGCAGAGGAGATGGCGTCCTCTGTGGAGCGGTTAGGGCGATAAGCAAATTGGTATGGGTCGAATGTGGAGGGAAGTCTGGAGACAATATATTCCTTTACCAGCCTCTCGAAGCACTTCATATATATATTTATTTTATTTTTCTTATTAATTTTGGCCAAAGAGGGGGCATTTCGGGCAGCCTACCTCTTTAGGACCACCCTTTCTAGATATATAAAGATTTGTATTTGCAACATTGATAATATATACATACTGTGCAAATATACAAAAGGTAACTATTTACCGGTAGTGATTTTTTTTTTTTTTTGGAATTGGTCTTTAATCTTCAATATTTACTTATGTCTGTATGTATGTACGTATGTCTCTCTATATTAGGGCTGCAACAACTAACCGCTTAAATCGATTAAAATCGATTATAAAAATAGTTGGCGATTAATTTAGTCATCGATTTGTTGGATCTATGCTATGCGCATGCGCAGAGGCTACTTTTTTTTATTTTTTTTATTTTTATTTTTTATATTTATAAACTGCAACATTTACAAACAGCTGAGAAACAATAATCAAAATAAGTATGGTGCCAGTATGCTGGTTTTTTTTTTTTTTTAAATACTGGAAAGGATAGAAATGTCTCTTTTATCCGATGATTAATCAAAGTAATAATCGACAGATTAATCGATTATCAAATTAGTTGTTAGTTGCAGCCCTACTCTCTCTCTCTCTCTCTCTCTCTCTCTCTCTCTCTCTCTCTCTCTCTCTCTCTCTCTCTCTCTCTCTCTCTCTCTCTCTCTCTCTCTCTCTCTCTCTCTCTCTCTCTCTATATATATATATATATATATATATATATATATATATATTTATTTTATTTTTCTTATTAATTTTGGCCAAAGAGGGGGCATTTCGGGCAGCACGGTGCTACAGGGGTTAGTGCATGTGCCTCACAATACGAAGGTCCTGAGAAGTCCTGAGTTCGGGATCTTTCTGTGTGGAGTTTGCATGATCTCCCCGTGACTGCGGCTTCCTCCCACCGCCAAAAACATGCACCTGGGGATAGGTTGATTGGCAACACTAAATTGGCTCTAGTGTGTGAATGTGAGTGTGAATGTCGTCTGTCTATCTGTGTTGGCCCTGTGATGAGGTGGCGACTTGTCCAGGGTGTACCCTGCCTTCCGCCTGAATGCAGCTGAGATAGGCTCCAGCACCCCCCGCAACCCCAAAAAGGGACAAGCGGTAGAAATGGATGGATGGGTGGAGGGGGCATTTCAATTTCTTACACACACTTGTTATTACATATCTTGACCAGAGGGGGAGCACTTCAAACATTTTTACACACACTTGTTATTTCCTAAGTTGACCAGAGGGGTAGCACTTTTCAACCCGACACACAGATTTCAGCACAGTCCCACTCGAGAGCAGATAAACATTTACAGGGAGACAGAACAGGACCACTGACGGGTCAGCCGACTTCTGGCGCCCCTTAAAAAGGTGGAAAACGGGTAAACATTGGTGGGGGGTGGGGGGGATGAGTAAAAAAAATATTCAGTCTAAGCCTGGACTCCAAGGCAAGACTGAGACCAGGAAAAAAGACCTCAACAGCCATAGCACACACAAACAAGTTACAAAGAATGCACAAGACTTGCAACAGAGTCAATTTGAACAATCCCTTCTTTTTGGGACCACCCTAATTTTGATAGATTTCACCACCAGGGGTGCAAATGAGACATTCTCTGTCTGTTAGGACCATGATTGATGTCCTAACTTGTTCACCCGTCCTCATATAGAAGGTACTTTTTCTTGTTGATGTCTCAAGAAGGGTAGAAATACAAGAACACACACACACACACACACACACACACGTACACACACGTACACACACGGCTAGCTTACCTCTGCCCGGTTCTGACCCAAACTAGCTTGCAATGTCCTTTTTTTTTTAACGTGATCGGAACAATGTTGTTTCCCCGAAGCAGCTGTTGGGCTCAGTCCCGCAGGCTGGCTGACTGCCAGGCAAGTTCCCTCCAGTCAGGAAGTCACGACGCACTGGAAGTTAAGGTCACACACAGGAGGACTTGCTGTTTTGGGGGGGGTGGGTGTGTTGGAGGACAATTCCAAGGGCCTTTGACTGATAGAACACCCCCAAATAGGATTGTGGTGTCTTTTTTAGACACAGGCATTGGAATTTTATTTAGAAATTAGTTTGTATTTTATAGTGGTGTAACGATGTGGTTGCCGATACGATTAAGGAACAATATTTTTTGAAGGAGATACAATCAGTGATTTGAAATCGATTCAGTAACTTTTTAACAACAAAACAACAACTGGTGTGACTTGAATAAATAGTGGATACTTTACATTGCAGGTGAAGTTTCCTATATTCCTGTAAATTAGTAAACATGAATTATGGATACAAACAAGAGAGTAAACAACAACTAGATGAGGCAATTTCTGAAGGAATTGCGTGTGAATGCTTCAATGCTGAAGTTGAACTGAAATCCTGGATTTTTTTTTTTAGAATTGTTAAAGTAGAGCACACAATTCCCAAACAGGCTGAATATTTTGAAGTTGGAACAGTTTGAATGAATAATCAATAATATAGTGGATTTCCTCAAAGTAGGATTTACTAATTATAGATCAAATATTTCCATAACTACAGTGTAAAAAACCTATTCTCAACTTTCTAAATACACTTTTCATCATTATGAGAGCCCTCTAGATATAAAATAACACTCCTTAATCATATTTACACTCGAGTTGCGCAATATAGTCAATATACAATTTAGTGATATAAATTTGGCCGACAAGGAGAGTTTTTAATACTTATGTAATGTGGTAATGCATGTCGATGACACATTTCAGCTGTGTCTGCATATTTGACAGCCACAAGCAAACGGACGAGTCCTCAATGTTGCATTATAGCTTGCGGCTAATGTCCCTACACAGTGCAAAGCCAGTAATCCTCGCCTAATACTTCCTTCCTATGTCATCCCTGGAGGTTGGAGACTATATAAACATGCTACATTACACACTGTAGGAGGATATGCTAACCGCAAGCTAGAGCTATTAAACATAAACAAAGGTGGGCGTATCAATTCAAATATCGACAGTAAAGATACCAAGTATAAAATTATTTGGTCAATACTACAGTGGTTGGATCAGTATTTTTTTTTATCATCCCAAATTTTTTTTGTAATTTTTGTTATTGTTTACAATCTCAGGAAATAAGTCCCTGGACACAGCAGGCCTTTTAGAGCAAAAATAAGGGTAACTAGATGAGGCAATTACTGAAGGAATTGCGTGTGAATGCTACAATGCTGAAGTTGAACTGAAATGCTGACAGAATGTACCGTATTTTTCGGACTATAAGTCGCAGTTTTTTTCATAGTTTGGCCGGGCTCCAGTGCAACTTATGTATGTTTTTTTCCTTCTTTATTATGCATTTTCGGCAGGTGCGACTTATACTCCAGTGCGACTTATACTCCAAAAAATACGGTAGTATGAATGTAAGAATAGTTTGAATGGTTTGAAAGTTGAAGAGTTTGCATTTCCAGGAAAACCGTAATTTTGTTTCGAACTTGGGAAACTGTTAGTTTGAATGTCCAAGATAAGAGCAATGTGTTGATGTTGGAATGGTTTGAATAGGTTTAAAAATGTGGTAATTGTGCAACTTGGAAAAATATCCCATTCATTTCAATGGGAACTTCCTAGAAATTTGGGAATTTTGGGAAAAGCGGGATTATTTAGAAAATGATTAGGAGCATGAATGTCCTAAAGGAGCGGAATTGGTTGGTGCTGGAATTGTTTGAATCGGGCAAGAAATGTTGAAGTAGTAAATGGTATTAGGGAATTGTCTGGAATTTTTTTGAAAATGGTAAAAAACATGAATGGTCTGAATGAGTTGAAATGGTTGGTGTTGGAATTTTTGAAATCGGTCGAGAAATGTTGAAATAGTAACACGTTGAATTGAGAAATGGTATTACGGAATACCTGGAATTTCAGGAAAACCGGGAATTTTTCCAGTTCAAAAAACAACTTTGTTTTTTGTCCTAATTAAGAGGAATGTTTTGACGGTGGAACGGTTGAAGTGGGTTGAAAAATGTGGGAGGAGTACTTGCCAGAAAAAAGGGTGGAAATAGGGCTTTGGTAAACCTGGAATTTTGGAAAATCCTGGAATTTTATTGAACTTGGAAAAAGGGTAGTTTGAATTTGTAGGATGGTGGAATATGTTGAAGGTGGAATGGTTTGAATCGGTTGAAAAATTTGGAAATGGTGGAAGTTTGAAAAATGGCCAATTCATTTTGAATGGGAAAAATGTCCCGGGAAACCTGGAATTCTGGGAAATCGGGGAATTTTTGGAATTTGTCAAGGGAAAGCCCGCGATTCCTGAATAGACTGAACAGTTTGAAGTTGGAGCGCTTTGAATCGGGTGAAAAATGTGGAAAGTAGAACACGGCAAAATCTGGAGAAGAAGAACAAATATATTAATTTTGGTGTAGAAAACCATATGTGTGAATGCTTTAGGGCAGTGGTCCCCAACCTTTTTGTAGCCGCGGACCGGTCAACGCTTGGGGGAGTGATTTTTATTTTTTATATTTAATTTAAAAAAAAAATTTTTTTCATAAAGAAATACAATCATGTGTGCTTACGGACTGTATGCCTGCAGACTGTATTGATCTATATTGATATATAATGTATATATTGTATTTTTATGTTGATTTAATTAAAAAAAAAAAAAAAAAACATTTTTATTTATTTATTTATTTTTTAATTTCTTGTCCGGCCCGGTACCAATCGGTCCTCGGACCGGTACCGGTGGTTGGGGACCACTGCTTTAGGGCATTCAAACAACAATAAGTATTGAATTGATATTGTTACATGGCTATACCGTTGAGGAGGTTTCTCTCCTCGGGGTTCCTCGGACCACCAAGCAGGCCACGCCCCCCTCCACAACTGTGTTTTTGTCTGATTAGTATTGTGATCTTGAACAGTTGAAGTACTGTATGAGTTGCATGGATATGGCCAATACTGCTCCTGTAACTACTTGGTATTTGCTCGATACCCACATTTGCAATATCGCCCAAAACTAATGTGAAGTACCCAAACAAAAGAAGAATAAGTGTTTAGTAGGCAGTTGTCGGTATATATGGATTATTTAACAGTTTGTTCACAACTCTTCGTTAATACTAGAAGACACATGGCCCCTGCCTAAAAGCCCAGACGAGCTTGTTTGTAGACTTGCAGCGGCAAACCTGTCTTGACATGCTGAACCCGTCCCCGACTGGCACAACTCTTGAAGTCGTTCCAGCATTGCTTCAAAAAAAAAAAAAAAAAAGATCAACAACGTGGAATTTGCAATGCAATGTTTATACCTGGTATGTGGCGTGATACGGTTGAATCCAAGATGAAGCCTGTGGTTGGATGCTTTACATCAGGGGTGTCAAACACGGTTATAACCACAGAGGGCTACATCGCAGTTACGGCTGCTCCGCTTGTAACTGTATGTAATTTATGAATATAAACGTATAAGAATTCACCTCATGATATTATAAATTTAATTGCTGTGCATTTGATTATTATATTTGTATTACATACACTGTAAAAAAAAAAAATCAGTAAAAATACTAAAAACTGACAACTTCACTGTAAAATGTACAATGGTTTTTACAGCATTTTACTGTAAATGGAAACATTTTACTATAGTTGTTTTTTTTACTGTATAATCCTGGCAACTGAGCTGCCAGTTTGTTTGTTTTTTACTGTAAAATCTATTAGACTTAGACTTTGACACACTTTAATGATCCACAAGGAAAATTGTTCCCCACAGTAGCTCAGTTACAAAGGATGAAGATGGAAAGGATAATGCACAAGAGGGCACAAAAAGAGGGCGAAAACAAAAGTTATAAAGTAGACTAAAAATGTACCATAGTAATTGTCATCATTGTCACTTCTACTATAATAATTTGATAAATAACTTGCTTTGACATAACTCAAGCAGATGTTTATTTTGTTTTCATTTTAAAGGGACGGCGTGGCGCAGTGGGAAAATGGCCGTGCGCGACCCGAGGGTCCCTGGTTCAATCCCCACCTAGTACCAACCTCGTCATGTCCGTTGTGTCCTGAGCAAGACACTTCACCCTTGCTCCTGATGGGTGCTGGTTAGCGCCTTGCATGGCAGCTCCCTCCATCAGTGTGTGAATGTGTGTGTGAATGGATAAATGTGGAAGTAGTGTCAAAGCGCTTTGAGTACCTTGAAGGTAGAAAAGCGCTAGACAAGTACAACCCATTTATCATTTATCATTTATTTAAAGAGTTTGAAATGAATGATGGCATTATAATTGTTGCATTATTAGATCATTAAGTTTAAACTATACTGAATAGCATGCAATATATGTGTTTCTGTCTGTCACAATGAAAATATTACATTTAGTAAATGATAAAATGCTCTGTTGATTCATATTACCGTATTTTCCGGATTATTTTTCCTCAAAACTCGACAGTGCGCCTTATAACCCGGTCCCGATTTTATTTGGTACATGGTGTAATGATAAGTGTGACCAATAGATGGCAGTCAAACATAAGAAATATGTGTAGACTGCAATATGATGGCAATATGACTCAAGTAGACAACACCAACATTTTATATGTTCCATTGAAAATATAGAACATTACACACGGCGCTCAAAAATCTATCAAAATGTTTTAGTACGACTTTGGTAAGCTGTGAAGCCGCACCGCTTGATGGATTGTCGGCGCATTAAACACACAAGTGGTATTATGGTGTGTGTATAAGGTGAGACATATTATATGGCGTTTTGTTTAGCAATATTATGCAAAATCAACTTTTCTTACCTTCTAGTACCTGCTGATCTGTATTTGGGATCTGCATGAATCCTGAAAAATTGTGCGCGTCTGCCTTTGTAGTCCGTGGCGACACAGTAGTCGATAAGCTTCGTCTTTTCTCTATCTTCTTGTTATGGGACATTCATCCTCCGCTGTTGCCATTTCTAATATAAAGTAGTGTAAAGTTCTTACTTATATCTGTCAATAAACTCGCCATGAAAGCGCTAAAACATACCGGTGTAGTGAGTTTACATTATTCACCCAAGGAACTTTAGTTATTAGAGCGTTCCGGTCGGACGGTTTTTCACGGGACACATTTCCGGGCGTTGTTGTTGTTGTTTCCGGATGAGGAGATGCTGCTCCGTTATTGATTGAAGTCAAGTCTGAATGTCATTAAAACAGTTAGCTCCATGTTTTGACACTTCTTCCACTCCCGTCCTTGCACGCTACACCGCTACAACAAAGATGACGGGGAGAAGACGCTGCCGAAGGTGAGCCACGTAAATAAGACCGCCCACAAAAGCGACTGTCAAAAAGTGACTTGAAGATGATCTGTAAAACATCATTTATGCAACATTTTGACCAAAGAACCACCATTACATGTTATGTAGACCACAAGGAAGTGTTTTCAATATAGAAAAAAAATAAAATAATATGATTCCTTTAATGCGCCCTATAATCCGGTGTGCCTTATATATGAAAAAGATCAAAAATAGACCATTCACCAGCAGTGCGCCTTATAATCCGGTGCGCCCTATGGTCCGAAAAATATGGTATATGGATAAACACACTTACTGTTATTGAACACAAACATAATGCGCAAATGTTCTAGCCGTACAACAAATGTGTATTTTTGCGTGCTAAGAATTGTGCAGGAACATCAGCTGTTTCAAGCAAATATGAACAAAAAACCTACAGTTGAGTGTCTTTATAGTGACAATGTAAACATCCAGTGTATAACAACATTCACTTAAGTGTCTTTCAACTTTTACTTTTCTGACAAGCAGTGTCCTCCACACTGGACATGTTTGTATGAGTTTGGAAAATGTTTCTCAGAAAAGTTACCTACCCAATGTAACATTTTAATAATGACGTGATCGGCTGGCCACAAGGAAGTGTTTTACATTTAGAAATATCCATCCATCCATTTTCTACCGCTTGTCCCTTTTTAGGGTCGCGGGGGGTGCTGGAGCCTATCTCAGCTGCATTCGGGTGGAAGGCGGGGTACACCCTGGACAAGTCGCCACCTCATCGCAGGGCCATTTAGAAATAAATAAATAATAATATGACTCCTTTAACTCTTGTGTAATGTTCATATTGTTGTTACTCAGTTACTTACCTTATCCCAATAAACATCTGTTTATTGGGATAAGGTAAACATCCGTTCAGTATTTTAACATAAAAGTGTTTTATTGTGAGGCATTAACAGCCACAAAATGCAACGGGTCCATCAGACCCACAAACGCTGGCTGACTAACAACAATATGAACGCTGCACGGAAAATTTCTCTGCCAGTTTCTGCATCCCACAGGGATTCTTCTTTTGTGTTTCTGCACCTGCGGTTCCCACACAAGGTTGCGACATTGTTTGTCAACGCTGTCTGCTCTCATTTTCTCGCACATTTGACCCTCTGATGTTTTGTGTACCTACACTCTGTCCTCCTCCTTGTCTAGGCCTGCTGTGTGTGTGTGGGTGTTTGTGTGGGAGTGCGTGTGGTACACAGAACATCAATTTCCACACTTCTATTGGACCCGGACATCTTATATGTAATAAAATGTGTAGGGGGGTGTATGGTGTGTGGTCATTAAATATGTATTCTGATATACAAACCCCGTTTCCATTTAAGCTGGGAAATTGTGTTAGATGTAAATATAAACGGAATACAATGATTTGCAAATCCTTTTCAACCCATATTCAATTGAATGCACTACAAAGACAAGATATTTGATGTTCAAACTCATACATTTTTTTTTTTTTTTTGCAAATAATAATTAACTTATAATTTCATGGCTGCAACACGTGCCAAAGTAGTTGGGAAAGGGCATGTTCACCACTGTGTTACATCACCTTTTCTTTTAACAACACTCAATAAACGATTGGGAACTGAGGAAACTAATTGTTGAAGCTTTGAAAGTGGAATTCTTTCCCATTCTTGTTTTATGTAGCGCTTCAGTCGTTCAACAGTCCGGGGTCTCCGCTGTCGTATTTTACGCTTCATAATGCGCCACACATTTTCGATGGGAGACAGGTCTGGACTGCAGGCGGGCCAGGAAAGTACCCGCACTCTTTTTTTACGAAGCCACGCTGTTGTAACACGTGCTGAATGTGGCTTGGCATTGTCTTGCTGAAATAAGCAGGGGCGTCCATGAAAAAGACAGCGCTTAGATGGCAGCATATGTTGTTTCAAAACCAGTATGTACCTTTCAGCATTAATGGTGCCTTCACAGATGTGTAAGTTACCCATGCCTTGGGCACTAATGCACCCCCGTACCATCACAGATGCTGGCTTTTGAACTTTGCGTCGATAACAGTCTGGGTGGTTTGCTTCCCCTTTGGTCCGGATGACACGATGTCGAATATTTCCAAAAACAATTTGAAATGTGGACTCGTCAGACCACAGAACACTTTTCCACTTTGCATAAGTCCATCTTAGATGATCTCGGGCCCAGAGAAGCCGGCGGCGTTTCTGGATGTTGTTGATAAATTGCTTTCGCTTTTGCATAGTAGAGCTTTAACTTGCACTTACAGATGTAGCGACCAACTGTATTTAGTGACAGTGGTTTTCTGAAGTGTTCCTGAGCCCATGTGGTGATATCCTTTAGAGATTGATTTCGGTTTTTGATACAGTGCCGTCTGCTGGATCCTAGGTCACGGTCATTCAATGTTGGTTTCCGGCCATGCCGCTTACGTGGAGTGATTTCTCCAGATTCTCTGAACCTTTTGATGATATAATGGACCGCAGATGTTGAAATCCCTAAATTTCTTGCAATTGCACTTTGAGAAACGTTGTTCTTAAACTGTTTGACTATTTGCTCACGCAGTTGTGGACAAAGGGGTATATCTCGCCCCATCCTTTCTTGTGAAAAACTGAGCATTTTTTGGGAAGCTGTTTTTATACCCAATCATGGCACCCACCTGTTCCCAATTAGCCTGCACACCTGTGGGATGTTCCAAATAAGTGTTTGATGAGCATTCCTCAACTTTATCAGTATTTATTGCCACCTTTCCCAACTTCTTTGTCACGTGTTGCTGGCATCAAATTCTAAAGTTAATGATTATTTGCAAAAAAAAAAAAAAGTTTATCAGTTTGAACATCAAATATGTTGTCTTTGTAGCATATTCAACTGAATATGGGTTGAAAATGATTTGCAAATCATTGTATTCCGTTTATATTTACATCTAACACAATTTCCCAACTCATATGGAAACGGGGTTTGTATGTTCTTCACAGAAAATGAGCCAAAGTCAGTGAGTCTCAGTTTGAAAAATGTATTAATTGTATAATTTTAATAAAAAATGAAAACGGGTCCAACCGATCCGAACACCACACAAGGGTTAATAATGCGCCTTATAATCCGGCGCGCCTTATATATGAAAAAAAGATTGAAAATAGACCGTTCAATGGTCCGGAAAATACGTTGGGCCAAATCTGACCCCTGGGGCCTTGAGTTTGACACCTGTGCTTTACATACTGTGGCAAAGTGCAGCGTTGTGCATTCGATCGCTTGCTTTAATTGCACATAATCAGTCATGAGAGGGGTTTGTAGTTGTAAGTGGGGAAAAAAGCTGCCTCTTTATCATCCTCTCATGCACCAGTAACCTGTTGTCGCTAGCAGCCAGGATCCTCCAGGTGATGTGAAGCGGTGTGGATAGTGATTATAGTGTCTCAACCTCCCCCTGCCTCTCTTAAGTCTCGCCTGGTCAGCTGAATTTGCTTCTTCTTCTGCGCTGCCCACCCCCGTCACTGCCAGCCGTAAATAATATTTTGTGCAGAGACCTCAGACATGGATGCGCACACAGTGCTGTTATACCAGCCTGGCCGCCTCCTAAATCACACCACCATGCTGCTTCTTACCCACGGGAAGGGAGAAAAGGCGGAGGGGGCAGTGAGAGTAAGGACGTCTTCCAAAAAGCCACAGAGAGAGGCATCACATGTCTTCCCTTAACTCAGTGTTTTTCAACCTTTTTTGAGCCAAAGTACATTTTTTGTGTAGAAAAAATTCCAAAGGCACACCACCAGCAGAAATCATTAAAAAACTAATCTCAGTTGACATTAAAAAGTCGTTGTCGCAATTGTTGGATATGACTTTAAACCATAACCAAGCATGCATCACTATAGCTCTTGTCTCAGAGTAGGTGTACTGTCACCACCTGTCACATCACGCCGTGACTTATTTTGACTTTTTTGCTGGCGTTTTAGTTCTTGTCTTGGGCTCCTATTTTGGTGGCTTTTTCTCTTTTTTGAGTATTTTCCTGTTGCAGTTTCATGTCTTCCTTTGAGCGATATTTTCCCGCATCTACTTTGTTTTAGCAATCAAGAACATTTCAGTTGTTTTTATCCTTCTTTGTGGGGACATTGTCGATTGTCATGTCACGTTCGGATCTACATTGTGGACGCCATCTTTGCTCCACAGTAAGTCTTTGCTGTCGTCCAGCATTCTGTTTTTGTTTACTTTGCAGCCAGTTCAGTTTTAGTTTCTTTCTGCATAGCCTTCCCTAAGTTTCAATGCCTTTTCTTAGGGGCACTCACCTTTTGTTTATTTTTGGTTTAAGCATCAGTTACCTTTTTACCTGCACACTGCCTCGTGCTGTATCCGACATCTACAAAGCAATTAGCTACCGGCTGCCACCTACTGATATGGAAGAGTATTACACGGTTACTCTGCCGAGCTCTAGACAGCACCGACACTCAACAACAACACATCATTTGCAGACTATAATTACTGGTTTGCAAAAAATACTTTTAACCCAAATAGGTGAAATTAGATCATCTCCAACAGCATCTCACGGCACAGTGGTTGAAAAACACTGCCTTAACTCTCCCTTCCTTTAGTCTCTCTTTCACACAACCAAGTCTCTTCTGGGGGGGGGGAACATTTAAAGATGGCTTAAAGAATGAGCCAGGCTTGTATTTTTATTTCATTCAATTTAATTTTCATCAGGCGGTTGAGGGTTGGTGGGGGGGGGGGGGGGGGGGGAGGAAGCTCCAGAGGTTGTAATGCTCTGACAGGAATGCCAAATCTCACACTTGCCTTTGATGTCGGTTCAAGCCCTTGAAGGCAGCACTGAGTTCTGGAGGAGGTGGAGTCTGGCGGTGGAAATGAGATACTAGTTCATCACAGGAAGCACATACTGATTACATGGACAACACACGCATAAAACACACACTCGAGTTAAACTACCCAGGTCAGGATGCAACAATTTTCCCAATATGACGTGCAAAACCCAAAACCAGTGAAGTTGGCATGTTGTGTAAATAAAAACAGAATACAATTATTTGCAAATCCTTTTCAACTTATATTCAATTG
>NC_084583.2:1480000-1525000 GCF_033978685.3 Nerophis lumbriciformis
CCTCCTCTTTTTTTTGAAGAATTGTTGTATATTCTTGGGTAGCAGGTTGTAGTTTGCTTTGTGTATCATTTTATCTGTTTGCAAATTCACTGTGTCGTGGAATTTCAGTATTTTTGATTCAATAAATAAAAGTCTCTATATCCAACTATGTATTATTATAACTGATGTTTTTTATAACACCGTTAATAAATTAAGTGTACTTTTGTAGTTATTTCCCCATATTTCTACACAATAACTCAGATATGGCAACACTAGCGAGCAGTAGAGAAAATGATGTGATTTTTGGTCTAGAACAGGGGTGTCAAACTCAAATACAGAGTGGGCCAAAATGTAAAACTGAACAAAGCCGCGGGCCAAGGTTGAACAAATTAACCTTTTTAATAGGGACCCAAACAAGTTTTGCATTAAACATTGATCAAGCAAGGCTTATATAACTTTATAGTGACATTCAAATAATAATAATAATAATAATAATAATTAAAAAATATCAATGGCATATCAAATACAATTTAAATAAAAATTGAATGCCTCTTTTCTATTTGCAGCCTTCTGAGGTAAATATCAACATTAACTTTTTCCACAGGCTAATAAATTTGAAAATAAAATAATGAATAAACCAACCATTCAGGACTTTAAACTGCTCAGTTTGCAACACACTGATCTAATCTGATGTGCCCAAGCCAGATACCTGCCATCTTTTCTTGGATGCTAGTTCATTAATGTCGGGGCTCAGGCTTTGAGCTGAGGCATCCCTCATTATCGAACGAAGGTGTTCATCAGTCATTATATCTCGTAATCCACAGTCTTGGGGGCGTGCCTTACAGGCACTGCTTTTAACGTCTTCTACGAGCTGACGTCACGTCCACTTTTCATCCCTTCTAACAACGTACCCGTCCAGTCACAAGATATGAGCGGCTCCTGTACGCACACACACGTAAATGCAAAGCATACTTCATCAACAGCGATACAGTTTACACTGAGAGTGGCCGTATAAGCAACTTTAACATTGTTAGAAACATACGCCACATTGTGAATACACACCAAACAAGAATGACAAACACATTTTGGGAGAACATCCGCGCAGTAACACAACATAAACACAACAGAACAAATACCCAGAAACCTTTGCAGCACTAACTCTTCCGGGACGCTACAATATACACCCCCGCTACCTCCAAACCCCGCCGCCCCGGAAGAGTTAGTGCTGAAAAGGGTTCTGGATATTTGTTCTGTTGTGTTTATCAAATCAAATCAAATCAACTTTATTTATAAAGCACATTTAAAATTTACCACAGGGGTAGCCAAAGTGCTGTACAATGAGCAGGTTAACAGATAAAACGAGTACCGAGCAAACACAACACAACACAAACAGAACACGATAAAAAATAAATAATTAAAATAGAATTAATAAAAACATAAAAACATAAAAACAGGATCACAGCAGGTGTATTATGGGGCGCCATTGCAGGATGGATATCACTCAGTGTTAAAAGCCATGGAATAAAAGTATGTTTTTAAGAGAGATTTAAAAACAGGAAGAGAGGAGGCTTGTCTAACACTCAGGGGTAGGTCGTTCCAGAGCTTGGGAGCAGCAACGGCGAAAGCTCTGTCACCTCTAAGCTTCAGCCTTGTGTCAGGGACCGTCAACAGCAGCTGATCGGCTGATCTTAAGGATCGGGTGGGGCAGTAAGGCTGAAGGAGGTCGGAGAGATAGGTTGGCGCGAGGTTGTTTAGACATTTAAAAACAAATAAAAGGAGTTTAAAATGTATTCGGTAACGCACAGGGAGCCAGTGAAGGGACGCTAAAATAGGGGTGATGTGCTCACGTCTGCGGGTCTGTGTTAGCAGACGAGCAGCAGAGTTCTGCACGAGCTGCAGGCGGGCGAGGGAGGCCTGGCTAATGCCTACATACAGGGCATTACAGTAATCAAGACGAGTCGAGATAAAGGCGTGGATTAATTTCTCAAGATCATGTCTTGATAGAAGTGGTTTCACTTTCGCTATTTGGCGTAATTGATAAAAGCTTTTTTGAACGACGCTGCTGATTTGTTTTTCGAATTTAAAATCTGAGTCAAACTTTACCCCCAGGTTTGTGACAGAGTCGCTGAGATACGGGGTCAGAGTGCCGAGGTCAACGTTGGGGGAGGGAGAGCGACTTGGACCGAACAACATAACTTCTGTTTTGTCTTCATTTAGGCTCAGGAAGTTAGCTGAAAGCCAGACTTTGATGTCGTGCAGGCAGTCAATAAGACGTTGAACCGTGTTATTTTGTGCCATGGGAAAATAAATCTGGCAATCATCGGCATAAAAATGAAATGCAATACTGTACTTCCTAAAAATAGAACCAAGGGGGAGAAGGTAAAGCGCAAATAAAATTGGGGCAAGGATTGAGCCCTGGGGGACCCCATGTGGTAAAGGAGCTGTGGACGACATAAAACTGTCTACTTTTACACAAAAACTCCTGTCGGTTAGGTACGACCGGAACCAGTTGAGGGCGGCGCCCTTAATGCCCACACAGTTCTCAAGACGAGTGATTAAGGTGGCGAGGTCGACGGTGTCGAACGCAGCAGACAGATCTAAAAGCACCAGGACAACATATTTACCAGAATCAGTGGACAGGAGGATATCGTTAAAAACTTTTAGAAGCGCTGACTTTATGTTGTGTTACTGTGCGGATGTTCTCCCGAAATGTGTTTGTCATTCTTGTTTGGTGTGGATTCACAGTGTGGCGTGTATTTCTAGCAATGTTAAAGGTTTTTATACTGACACCCTCAGTGTAACCTGTATCGCTGAAGATCAAGTATGCGTTGCATTCACTTCTGTGTGCGGGCCAAAACCGCACATATTATGTAACTGAGCCAGCACTCGTTGGACTGGACGAAAAGGGGAAGTTACAATTCTCGGGAGGGGCACTGAAATTTGGGAGTTTCCCGGGAGGTTTGGCAAGTATGAGAATTAGCGGTGTACCGCGGTACCGCCGCTGTATATAATCGGCGGGCCAGCTCTAGTGTTAATTTGATATCACCTCACGGGCCAAATTTGGCCCGCCGGCCATAGTTTGACACCCATGGTCTAGAACATGTAACACAGATTTGTTTTTAAAAGTATGTACACATTTTTGAGCCCTCATATCAAAGTAAATTATGCACATTATATGATGGCGTCATGGTAACCACGCCCCCACTTGCACAGGTATTTCAATGTATTTAAAGTGTCTCATGTTTTTCAACTTTATTTAACGACAGAACATGAAGTTATGGATTTTACGGGGGTTTGGTTTCATTTTGTGCGGCGGCAGATGTGTTCATTGTTGTTTTGTGTTAACTTGCCGTGCTGTTTGTTTTATGGTTTGCATTGTGTGTGAGACTGTCGCTTTGTTTGGCGACCATCTGTCGGAACTGTATCGTCAAGCTAGTTGGTTCCTATTACTTGTAAATGGAGGCGCAGCTTAAGCGCCTCTCACAAGTGCCCAGATATAGAGCTGGTTGGATTTGTAATAAGGTATCAGACAATTTGTAATCTGCTTATGAGCTGATAGCGCTAAATCTTCCTGTTGCGGGCCAAAAGTAATTGTAGCAGATAAATAAAAGCATTGCAAACCCGATTGGTAAGTTGATGACATGTTTACTGCTTTAGATAGCAAGCCAGTTGAGACTAAATCAACAGCGCCTCTGCTGGTTGCAGCCAAGTAATGCTAACCATTAGGGTTA
The DNA here is from genome assembly GCF_033978685.3 of Nerophis lumbriciformis. NCBI lineage: Eukaryota > Metazoa > Chordata > Actinopteri > Syngnathiformes > Syngnathidae > Nerophis > Nerophis lumbriciformis. The sequence continues at coordinate 1,483,711 of NC_084583.2, forward strand.
TACGGTATACAGAATCAGAATCAGAAATACTTTAATAATCCCCTAGGGGAAATTAAGATTAAGAGCAGACAAACATTACAGGGAGACAGAACAGGATCGCTGACGGGTCTGCCGACTACCTGTTTCTCACCTTTTTTGTAAGCCGGAAAACGCTGGGGAGGGTGGGGGTTGAGAAAAAAAAATTCAGTCTAAGCCTGGGCCCCTAGAGAGGGGGTCCAGACTGAGGCCAAGGGACAAAAACTCATAGCCATAGCACACATAAACATGTGTGAAAGAGGGAAACATTAAAGCACACAAAGGACATTAAAGACATTAAAAGAGCAGAGCTGATGCAACCAGCCACGTCGACACACAGCCACAAAAGTAAAACAACAACAACAAAAACATATACACTGTGGTGGCCTCTGCGGTGTTCCACGCCATCGTCTGCTGGGGTGGAGGGAGCATGGCCAGAGACAGGAGCAGACCCAATAAAGCAACCTCGGCCGCCCACCAACTCTCGGCCAGTGTCCATTCCGGATGGATGAGCGAGGACGCGTCCAAGGAGACTGAGGCGTCCGACACCTGCTCATTCAGCCAAGACACTGTGAAGCCTGCTAGTATAGTACCGCAATACTAATGACTAGAGATGTCCGGTAATGGCTTTTTTGCCGATATCCGATATTCCGATATTGTCCAACTCCTAATTACCGATTCCGATATCAACCGATACCGATATATACAGTCGTGTAATTGACACATTATTATACCTAATTTTGTTGTGATGCCCCGCTGGATGCATTAAACAATGTAACAAGGTTTTCCAAAATAAATCAACTCAAGTTACGGAAAAAAATGCCAACATGGCACTGCCATATTTATTATTGAAGTTTTTTAACATGCCTCAAAACAGCAGCTTGGAATTTGGGACATGCTCTCCCTGAGAGAGCATGAGGAGGTTGAGTTGGGCGGAGTTGAGGTGGGGGGAGTGTATATTGTAGCGTCCCGGAAGAGTTAGTGCTGCAAGGGTTTCTGGATATGTGTTTATGTTGTGTTACGGTGCGGATGTTCCCCCGAAATGTGTTTGTCATTCTTGTTTGGTGTGGGTTCACAGTGTGGCGCATATTTGTAAGTGTTAAAGTTGTTTATACGGTCACCCTCAGTGTGACCTGTATGGCTGTTGACGAAGTATGCCTTGCATTCACTTGTGTGTGTGTGTATGAAAAGCCGTAGGTATTATGTGATTGGGCCGGCACGCAAAGGCAGTACCTTTAAGGTTTATTGGCGCTCTGTACTTCTCCCTCCGTACAGTGGCGTTTTAGTCATAAAATGTACTTTTTGAAACTGATACCGATAATTTACGATATTACATTTTAAAGCATTTATCGGCCGATAATATCGGCAGTCCGACATCTCTACTAATTATTCTTATTTGGTACTTTACCGACTCTAAAAAGTACAGGTTCCCCCCCCACCTTTTTTTAAACGGGCATGACGGCGCGTCGTCGTCACATCGTGACATTGCTGGTTTTACGAGTAGAGGTGTCAGTTCGGCAGCGCACACACACAGAGTACTTACAAGCAGACACAAGTGTAGACAGAAAAGGGAGAATGGACGCATTTTGGCTTAAAAACTGCCGATAAAGGTGAAGTTATAACACTGAAACACCCTCAGGAAGAGGTGCTTTAAGACATGGCTAGCTAGCTAGCAGCTAAAATCAATCCGCAGTCGGCAGTGTTTTAGCTACTTCTAAATCCCTAATCCTCGCCTCCATGGCGACAAAGTAAGTTTCTTACAAGTATTATTATCACTGGAGGACGAGTAATAGCTAAACATGCTTCACTACACACCGTAGGAGGATACAATAGCTCACCGTGGTCACAATGTAAACAAATGCCATGGGTGGATCTACACCTGACATCCACTGTGATGATACCAAGTTAAGGAGCGTATCTAGTCGATACTATGATTACATCGATACTTTTTTCGTTTTTTTTAATTTATATTATGTTTATAAACTCAGGAAATATGTCCCTGGATCGGATCGATACCCAAATTTGTGGTATAATCCAAAACCAATGTAAAGCATCCAAACAACAGAAGAATAAATGATTATTACTATTATTAGGGGGCGGCGTGGCGCGGTTGGGAGAGTGTCCATGCCAGCAACCTGAGGGTTCCTGGTTCAATCCCCAGCTTCTACCAACCTCGTCACGTCCGTTGTGTCCCTGAGCAAGACATTTCACCCTTGCTCCTGATTGGTCGTAGTTGTGGAAATAGTGTCAAAGCGCTCTGAGTACCTTGAAAGTAGAAAAGTTCTCTACAAGTATAACCCATTTACCATTACATTTGAACAGAAGTGTCGATAGAACGTGTTAAAAGAGAATCTAATGGGACCCATTACCTCCCTGCTTGGCACTCAGCATCAAGGGTTGGAATTGGGGGTTAAATCACCAAAATGATTCCCGGGCGCAGCCACCGCTGCTGCCCACTGCTCCCCTCACCTCCCAGGGGGTGATCAAGGGTGATGGGTCAAATGCAGAGAATAATTTCGCCCCACCTAGTGTGTGTGTGACAATCATTGGTACTTTAACTTTAACTTTAACTTTAAGCAGATGTTAACAGTAAATGAACAAGTAGATTAATAATCCATTTTCTACCACTTGTCCTTAATAATGTTGACAAAATAATAGGTAGATAAATGACACAATATGTTACTGCATATGTCAGCAGACTAATTAGGAGCCTTTGTTTGTTTACTTACTAATAAAAGAAAAGTTGTCACTATTTTATTTAAGAACTACATTGCAATAAGAAACATATGTTTAATGTACCCTAAGATTTTTTGTTAAAATAAAGCCAATGATGCCATTTTTGTGGTCCTCTTTATTTAGAAAAGTATCAAAAAGTATCGAAATACATTTTGGTACCGGTACCAAAATATTGGTAGCGGGACAACCCTACTTACCATTTCCTATCAGTTGCCCATATAAGTATGATGTAACAATAACAATTGATTATGATGCCCGCGCCTAGTTTTAAGTAACTTTAATAATGACCATATAAGTGTAAAAAAAGTTTCCTACTCTAATATTAATATGTAAAAGTCATTTCACACCATGTAAACTAGGGATGTCCCGATCCAGGTTTTTGCACTTCCGATCCGATACCGATACTGACCGATACCGATACTGACCGATACTGGCCTATCCGAGCATGTATTAAAGTTTAAGTTATTTAGCCTACTTAGTTGTCAGAATCATGTTGAAAAGGGTTTTAGTACTCTTGATAACAACTAGCCAGCTGAATTAGGGGAGTTTGAATAATACACATTGGTTGGTAACAAGAAACTGACCTGTTTATTCAAGAATAAACACAAAATAGACAAAATTATACATGACAAACAGAAATGGCATCATTGAACTAGGGCTGGGCGATATGGCCTTTTTTTAATATTGCGATATTTTAAGGCCATGTCACGATACACAACATATATGTGGATATTTTGCCTTAGCGTTGAATGAATGAATAACTTGATGCATATAATCACAGCAGTATGATGATTCTATGTGTCTACATTAAAACATTCTTCTTCATACTGCATTAATATATGCTACTTTTAAACTTTCATGCAGAGAAGGAAATCACAACTAAAAAAATCACTTTTTTTTCCAAACGGTGTTGATGTGGAAATGTTTGCCTCTGCATTTTGATGGTGTGGACGTGTGGCACCGAATGGAGATAAGCGTCTCGACAGACGTTACAATATTTGAACAATGATGACGTAAACTGTTTTCTCTGTCGTGTCCGTGTGTCGAAAATTGTTATGCGCTTATTTTTTTATTTGATTTTGTGCGTGGCATAGATTTGCCGTGCGCAATTGCACAGGCGCGCACCTTAGAGGGAGCGTTGCTCGCACGGCTGCGCTAGCATCACAGCTAACGTTAGCCATGCTGCTACCTGCTTGGGGAGGGCGTATACGTACGTGACGTATGACGTGACAGTATGTGACGTATGACATGACAGTACGTGACGTATGACGTGACAGTATGTGACGTGTGTAAGAAGGTGCACTTGCTGTCTGTGAGAGGGAGACACAGGAAAGAGTGAGAAGAGCCTGTCGTGTAATGCCAGCAGCTAAAAGCAACTGCGTGAGAATCCACAGACCTGTGGATGTGTTGAAGGTGTGCTGGAAAATGCGGAACGGAAATTAGGGAGCAGCAGAAAAGTGGAGTGTATTATTTAAATAGGTGCGTTGGAAAACACGGACCGGACTTTTTTTAAAAACTGGATCTGGATCGGCATTTTCCCATGCCTTGCCGATACGCATTTTTTGGCAAATATCGGCGGCCGATCCGATCCAAATATCGGATCGGGACATCCCTACTGTAAACCCACCCTTGTCTTTAAGGGGGCGTAAAAGGTGGACATATTTTCTATCCAAGTTCGGTTTATTGTCATTTATTTAGTAAACTTTTCATGTAGAGAATTACAATACAACACAATTCTTCATGTCCATATATTAGCAATTACTGATTGATTGTTATAATTGTATTTTACATGTCAATCCTTAAACGAGACATCTTGTAATATTCCTTTCTTTTGATAAGATACGTGCAGTTCAGTCTATCGTTACCTAACCCTGGTTAGAATGGTCTATTCTGGAAGAGTCTCAGTGGAAGCAAGTGGGGGTTTGTGACACTTTTCCTTCCCCAGAAGGTTTTTACTTTTACCCTTGCGGTGTGCGTCTACTCCAAGATTGCCAATCCCAGACAGACATATTTGCATAGAAAAAACATTTTAGGTAATTGATGAGTAACCACAGTTCATGTTGATTCCACTTTTCAGTTAGCCCGGCGCCAAGTTGTCCAAAATCACTGCGTCACACCTCATTTCCATAAAGGTGATTGAGGAGAGGCCAACTTGTTGCCAGTCTCCTCGTACACGCAGTGTGAAAGGAATGCTTGTAAAGGATGGATTGTCGTGCGAATGCACCTTGAAAGTTTACACGAGTCGATAACCATAATTTCACACGCTGCATGCACAACGCTTTGCGTGTAAAATCAAATAAAACCAATTCATCAAAATGTCAGATAATACCATGTTGGGCACCTCCTCATTTATCAGCAACCAGAGGAAACATTCGTTCCAAACCTAGTAAATCACTGTATGGGTTTCAGGATCAATGTTGTTTTAACTTAAAAATAGCAACTGCATAGGAATTTTAACATATTTCTTAGAAATCATTTGTTTGTAAGGCTGAAAGGTATTGATTGTAAACATTTAAAAATTCATTTTTATTATATTATTTCATATATATATTAGGGCTGGGCGATATCGATATACTCGATACATCGCGGGTTTGTCTCTGTGCGATATAGAAAATTACTATATTGTAATATTCGAGTATACATTCTCACAGTTGCTTTTAGCTGCGGGCATTACACTACAGGCTTTTATCACTCTTTGTTGTCTCTCCTTCAGACAGAGACGTAAAACAAGCGCACCTTCTTACATACGTCACATACGTATACGCCCTCGTGGAGCAGAGAGGTAGCGGCATGGGTCACGTTAGCTGTGGTGCGAATGGTAATACGAGAGAAAGAAGGTGCGAATCTAGTAACAAATGAAGGAAGAATTAATTCCCAAGAAAAACACCACGGGGTCCATCGTCTGGCGGTGGTGTGGCTTCAAGTGGGAATATGTCGAACAGACAACCGTAATTTGTCAAGTGTGGGGCAAAAGCGTTGCTACAAAAAGTAGCATTACTGCTAATATGTTGCATCATATGAAAAGTCACCTGCTAGAGAAGGAAGAGTGCTTGAAACTCCGCATGTCAACATCTCCGTTCGGTGCCACACCAACAAAATGCTGAAGCAACCATTTCCACACCAACACCGAATGAAAAAAATGGTCAACAACAGAAGGAGATAACGTCCGCAGTAACCTACCACATAGCGAAGGACATACACTATTTGATTTCCTATTACGTAGCTCATTTTTATTTGACAGTTATTGAAATATCTTGGGGCAGCACGGTGGTAGAGGGGTTAGTGCGTCTGCCTTACAATACGAAGGTCCTGGGTTCGATCCTGCGCTCGGGATCTTTCTGTGTGGAGTTTGCATGTCCTCCCGTGACTGAGTGGGTTCCCTCCGGTTACTCCGGCTTCCTCCCACCTCCAAAGACATGCACCTGGGGATAGGTTGATTGGCAACACTAAATTGGCCCTAGTGTGTGAATGTGAGTGTGAATGTTGTCTGTCTATCTGTGTTGGCCCTGTGATGAGGTGGCGACTTGTCCAGGGTGTACCCGGCCTTCCGCCCGATTGTAGCTGAGATAGGCTCCAGCACCCCCCGCGACACCGAAAAGGATAAGCGGTAGAAAATGGATGGATGGATGGATGGATATATACATATATATATATATATATATATATATATATATATATATCGCAACCTAATATGTCATTATCGGCGGTCACTCGAACGAGTATGACAATCCTCCTGGTAGGGGTGTATCCCTTTATGGAGGATGCCTGTGCGTGACTTTGTTTTACGTGGGGAGACTGGTGCACAGACAGTCACCACACGATCTCTGACAGAATCGGGTCAGGGTCCAGTGGCATGGAGTCCAAGATGACTGGGGACCCTTTTCTGCTGCAGCCTTCTTCCACCATCGCAGCCGTTGTGGTAGTTCTTAAATCTACCGTCTTCCGCCTGCTCCGCCTTTGAGGTCTTCACCGTATCCCTGGCTAGGGGGCAGTAAGGTACTAGGCCATTGCCAAGGGCCACCTGGGGTAACAGTAGTAAAGGGTTTAACCTCCTAGTGCCCCAAGACCCCATAGAGGAGCCTCCACTGCTGGATGCACTTTAACGTCATGCCCAACCTAATATGTATTGTATACAGTACAGGCCAAAAGTTTTGACACACCTTCTCATTTCAATGCGTTTTCTTTTTTTTCATGACTATTTACATTGTAGCTTGTCCCTGAAGGCATCAAAACTATGACACCTGTGAAGTGAAAACCATTTTAGGTAACTACCTCTTGAGAGAATGCCAAGAGTGTGCAAAGCAGTAATCAGAGCAAAGGCTGGCTATTTTGAAGAAAGAAAGAATATAAAACTAAAATTATGTCACCTTTTTTGTTCAGTACATAACTCCTCACGTGTTCATTCATAGTTTTTATGCCTTCAGTGACAATCTACAAAGTCATGAAAATAAAGAAAACACATTGAATGAGAAGGTGTGTCCAAAGTTATATAGAAGTGTTCCTTTGCAAAAAAAAGGTATAGGTATATGAAATAGTAAGCAATACTAGGTATTAGAGGTGTAACGGCATTGTAAATACTGCGGTATTCCGGTTTCAAAGTCTTCATAATAATGCTGTGATGCGTGACGGTGTCAAACAAAAACTTGGTGTGTACCGTATTTTTCGGACTATAAGTCGCAGTTTTTTTCATAGTTTGGCCGAGGGTGCGACTTATACTCAGGAGCGACTTATGTGTGAAATTATTAACACATTACCGTAAAATATCAAATAATATTATTTAGCTCATTCACGTAAGAGACTAGACGTATAAGACTTCATGGGATTTAGCGATTAGGAGTGACAGATTGTTTGGTAAATGTATAGCATGTTCTATATGTTATAGTTATTTGAATGACTCTTACCATAATATGTTACATTAACATACCAGTTGGTTATTTATGCCTCATATAACGTACACTTATTCAGCCTGTTGTTCACTATTCTTTATTTATTTTAAATTGCCTTTCAAATGTCTATTCTTGGTGTTGGGTTTTATCGAATAAATTTCCCCAAAAAATGCGACTTATACTCACTCCAGTGTGACTTATATATGTTATTTTCCTCCTTTATTATGCATTTTCGGCAGGTGCGACTTATACTCCGAAAAATACGGTAGTTGTTTTCTTGCGCTTTTGCGTTGACCGGGTCTGAAAAGATACTACATCTCCCAAAATACTCTGCGCAATGCACTTTTAAGATTTAAGGGGGTTGAACACCATACATTTGTCAGTAGTAAATGAGAGGAAACGTTCTTTTAAACATTATTTGAAAAATTCATCAAAACCCATCCATAACTGTTAGACTTACATTGCCAACAGACGCACACTGGTGAAAACATTGACATCTTTGGTTGAGGTAAGAAAATCTGCATTTTGCAAAGTGGGCCACTTTCATCTCAAGGCGACAGAGCCAGCCGATCGCGTCATTATTAAAATGTTAAATTGGGTAGGTAACTTTTCTGAGAAACATTTTCCAAACTCATATAAACATGTCCGTTGTGGAGGACACTGCTCGTCAGAAAGTAAAAGTTGAAAGACACTTAAGTGAACGTTGTTTTACACTGGATGTTTACATTGTCACTATAAAGACACTCAACTGTAGGTTTTTTGTTCATATTTGCTTGAAACAGCTGATGTTCCTGCACAATTCTTTGCACGCAAAAATACACGTTTGTTGTATGGTTAGAACATTTGAACATTATGTTTGTATTTGATAACAGTAAGTGTGTTTATTCATATATCGTATTTTTCGGACCATAGGGCGCACCGGATTATAAGGCGCATTGCTGGTGAATGGTCTATTTTTGATGTCTTTTCATATATAAGGCGCACCGGATTGTAGGGCGCATTAAAGGAGTCATATTATTATTATTTTTTTCTAACTGTAAAACACTACCTTGTGGTCCAAATAACAAGTGATGGTGGTTCTTTGGTCAAAATGTTGCATAGATGATTTTTTACAGATCATCTTCAAGCCGCTTTCTGACAGTCCCTTCAGGATGCGCCGTTTTGTGGGCGGTCTTATTTACGTGGCTGACCTTCGGCAGCGTCTTCTCCCCGTCGTCTTTGTTGTAGCGGTGTAGCGTGCAAGGACGGGAGTGGAAGAAGTGTCAAAAGATAGCGCTAACTGTTTTAATGACATTCAGACTTTACTTCAATCAATAACGGAGCAGCATCTCCTCATCCGGAAACAACAACACCGGAAATATGTCCTTTGAAAAACCGTCTGACCTGAACTCTCTAATAGCTAAAGTTTCTTGGGTGAATAATGTAAACTCACTATACCAGTGTGTTTTAGCGCTTTCATGGCGAGTTTACTGACAGATATAAGTAAGAACTTTACACTACTTTATATTAGAAATGGCAACAGCAGAGGATGAATGTCACATAAGAAGATAGAGAAAAAGAAGAAGTTTATTGACTACGGTGTCGGCACAGACTACAAAGGCAGACGCGCACAATTATTCAGGATTTATGCAGATCCCAAATACAGATCAGCAGTTACCAGAAGGTAAAAAAAGTTGCATTTGCATAATATTGCGAAACAAAATGCCGGATAACGTGTCTTACCTTATACACACACCATAATAATACTCCTATGTTGAAGCACAGTACAATCCATCAAGTGGTGTGGCTTCATAGCTTACCAAAGTCCTACTAAAACATTTTGATAGATTTTTGAGCGCCGTGTGTAATGTTCTGTATTTTCAATGGAGCATATAAAATGTTGGTGTTGATTACACCCATAGCAGGGGTCATAGAGGTCTGGTGCAATGTGAGCTGGGCGGCAGCCGAGGGCAGGGCACTTGGCGGTCCGATCCTCGGCTACAGAAGCTAGCTCTTGGGACGTGGAACGTCACCTCGCTGGGGGGGAAGGAGCCTGAGCTAGTGCGCGAGGTGGAGAAGTTCCGGCTAGATATAGTCGGACTCACTTCGACGCACAGCAAGGGCTCTGGAACCAGTTCTCTCGAGAGGGGCTGGACTCTCTTCCACTCTGGCGTTGCCGGCAGTGAGAGGCGACGGGCTGGGGTGGCAATTCTTGTTTCCCCCCGGCTCAGAGCCTGTACGTTGGAGTTCAACCCGGTAGACGAGAGGGTAACTTCCCTCCGCCTTCGGGTGGGGGAACGGGTCCTGACTGTGGTTTGCGCTTACGCGCCAAACCGCAGCTCAGAGTACCCACCCTTTTTGGATTCACTCGAGGGAGTACTTGAGAGTGCTCCCCCGGGTGATTCCCTCGTTCTACTGGGGGACTTCAATGCTCATGTTGGCAGCGACAGTGAAACCTGGAGAGGCGTGATTGGGAAGAATGGCTGCCCGGATCTGAACCCGAGTGGTGTTTTGTTATTGGACTTTTGTGCCCGTCACAGATTGTTCATAACGAACACCATGTTCAAACATAAGGGTGTCCATATGTGCACTTGGCACCAGGACACCCTAGGCCGCAGTTCCATGATCGACTTTGTAGTTGTGTCATCAGATTTGCGGCCTCATGTTTTGGACACTCGGGTGAAGAGAGGGGCGGAGCTTTCTACCGATCACCACCTGGTGGTGAGTTGGCTGCGATGGTGGGGGAGGATGCCGGACAGACCTGGCAGGCCCAAACGCATTGTGAGGGTTTGCTGGGAACGTCTGGCAGAGTCTCCTGTCAGAGAGAGTTTCAATTCCCACCTCCGGAAGAACTTTGAACATGTCACGAGGGAGGTGCTGGACATTGAGTCCGAATGGACCATGTTCTGCGCCTCTATTGTCGAGGCGGCTGATTGGAGCTGTGGCCGCAAGGTAGTTGGTGCTTGTCGTGGCGGTAATCCTAGAACCCGTTGGTGGACACCGGCGGTGAGGGATGCCGTCAAGCTGAAGAAGGAGTCCTATCGGGTTCTTTTGGCTCATAGGACTCCTGAGGCAGCGGACAGGTACCGACAGGCCAAGCGGTGTGCGGCTTCAGCGGTCGCAGAGGCAAAAACTCGGACATGGGAGGAGTTCGGTGAGGCCATGGAAAACGACTTCCGGACGGCTTCGAAGCAATTCTGGACCACCATCCGCCGCCTCAGGAAGGGGAAGCAGTACACTATCAACACCGTGTATGGCGAGGATGGTGTTCTGCTGACCTCGACTGCGGATGTTGTGGATCGGTGGAGGGAATACTTCGAAGACCTCCTCAATCCCACCAACACGTCTTCCTATGAGGAAGCAGTGCCTGGGGAGTCTGTGGTGGGCTCTCCTATTTCTGGGGCTGAGGTTGCTGAGGTAGTTAAAAAGCTCCTCGGTGGCAAGGCCCCGGGGGTAGATGAGATTCGCCCGGAGTTCCTTAAGGCTCTGGATGCTGTGGGGCTGTCTTGGTTGACAAGACTCTGCAGCATCGCGTGGACATCGGGGGCGGTACCACTGGATTGGCAGACCGGGGTGGTGGTTCCTCTCTTTAAGAAGGGGAACCGGAAGGTGGGTTCTAACTATCGTGGGATCACACTCCTCAGCCTTCCCGGTAAGGTCTATTCAGGTGTACTGGAGAGGAGGCTACGCCGGATAGTCGAACCTCGGATTCAGGAGGAACAGTGTGGTTTTCGTCCTGGTCGTGGAACTGTGGACCAGCTCTATACTCTCGGCAGGGTCCTTGAGGGTGCATGGGAGTTTGCCCAACCAGTCTACATGTGTTTTGTGGACTTGGAGAAGGCATTCGACCGTGTCCCTCGGGAAGTCCTGTGGGGAGTGCTCAGAGAGTACGGGGTATCAGACTGTCTGATTGTGGCAGTCCGCTCCCTGTATGATCAGTGCCAGAGCTTGGTCCGCATGGCCGGTAGTAAGTCGGACACGTTTCCAGTGAGGGTTGGACTCCGCCAAGGCTGCCCTTTGACACCGATTCTGTTCATAACTTTTATGGACAGAATTTCTAGGCGCAGTCAAGGCGTTGAGGGGATCTGGTTTGGTGGCTGCAGGATTAGGTCTCTGCTTTTTGCAGATGATGTGGTCCTGATGGCTTCATCTGGCCAGGATCTTCAGCTCTCACTGGATCGGTTCGCAGCTGAGTGTGAAGCGACTGGGATGAGAATCAGCACCTCCAAGTCCGAGTCCATGGTTCTCGCCCGGAAAAGGGTGGAGTGCCATCTCCGGGTTGGGGAGGAGATCTTGCCCCAAGTGGAGGAGTTCAAGTACCTCGGAGTCTTGTTCACGAGTGGGGGAAGAGTTGATCGGTGCGGCGTCTTCAGTAATGCGGACGCTGTATCGATCCGTTGTGGTGAAGAAGGAGCTGAGCCGGAAGGCAAAGCTCTCAATTTACCGGTCGATCTATGTTCCCATCCTCACCTATGGTTATGAGCTTTGGGTTATGACCGAAAGGACAAGATCACGGGTACAAGCGGCCGAAATGAGTTTCCTCCGCCGGGTGGCGGGGCTCTCCCTTAGAGATAGGGTGAGAAGCTCTGCCATCCGGGAGGAGCTCAAAGTAAAGCCGCTGCTCCTCCACATCGAGAGGAGCCAGATGAGGTGGTTCGGGCATCTGGTCAGGATGCCACCCGAACGCCTCCCTAGGGAGGTGTTTAGGGCACGTCCGACCGGTAGGAGGCCGCGGGGAAGACCCAGGACACGTTGGGAAGACTATGTCTCCCGGCTGGCCTGGGAACGCCTCGGGGTCCCACGGGAAGAGCTGGACGAAGTGGCTGGGGAGAGGGAAGTCTGGGCTTCCCTGCTTAGGCTGCTGCCCCCGCGACCCGACCTCGGATAAGCGGAGGAAGATGGATAGATGGATGGATGGTGTTGATTACTTGAGTCATATTGCAGTCTACATGTATCTCTTATGTTTGACTGCCATCTACTGGTCACATTTATCATTACATAATGTATCAAATATAATAGCTTTGAGGTCGGTAAGCAAAACCATAATTATTCCGTACATTAGGCGTACCGGGTTTTAAGGCGGGTTCTGAGGAAGAAAAAGGATTTCGAGTGCGCCTTATAGTCTGGAATATATACTGTATGCGCCTTATAGTCTGGAACAGTGGTTCTCAAATGGGGGTACTTGAAGGTATACCAAGGGGTATGTGTGATTTTTTTTTAAATATTCTAAAAATAGCAACAATTCAAAAAACCTTTATAAATATAAATAAAAACCAATTTTTTTTCCATAATAGTTCAAGAAAGACCACTACAAATGAGCAATATTTTGCACTGTTATACAATTTAATAAATCAGAAACTGGTGACACAGTGTTGTATTTTACTTCTTTATCTCTTTTTTTCAACCAAAAATGCCTTGCTCTGATTAGGGGGTACTTTAATTAAAAAAAATTTCACAGGGGTACATCACTGAAAAAAGGTTGAGAACCACTGGTCTGGAATATACGGTACTACAATAGTATCGTACGGTGGCCTTAATACTGTGCTGATATCGTACCGTGAGATTTTGATACCGTTTGATAGTCTATGTTACATCCCTACTAGGTATATAAATATTACCTTTAAGTTCAGGAAATAGAAGATTGAGAAACAAATATTGTATAAATTGATGATATTGTAATAGAGATGTCACAGTGTGAACATTTTACATCATGGTTATTGGAACCAAAATAATCACTGTTTTTTTCAATGTGCTCAAAAAGTACTGATGCACACACTGCAATCTTTTCACCTAATCATTTTTTTTAAAAAGGTAAATAAAATAATTATATTTTCTTTGGCAGAAGACACATTGTCTTCCTGAATCAAGTCTGCACATGCCCAGTGGAATAGTCCATTGCATGAGACGGGGGGGGGGGGGGGGGGGGGGATCTGTCAAAACAATCCTGATTGATTAGGCATGTTGATGTATTTTAACGCCCGAAAGTTAATCGTTTACTGGGACATGTTTAAAGGGCCCCCCTAGAAACGTTGGGCCCCCAGGCAACTGCCTGTGTTTGCATTGGTAAGTTCGCCCTGAGGTCCGTGTATGGATCTTCACGTCTCTCTAGACCTGTGTGACTTAAGAGAGCACAGCCTGTAGGCTCAATGTGCAGAACAGCTTAGCAGAATGTGTTCATACACGTTTAGATGGTGGTATGACATTGGAAATGGTGAAAAATGTTTATGTATCTTGTATTTATGTTAGCATTTAAGCTGGCTACCCATTAGCGCGCTCGCTTGCTTCCCCAGGTAATGAGCAGCATCACTGACCCATGGGGTGGTTATCAACCACAGTATGGTTATCAATCATGATTTTGCGATAATTTGAATTTGAATATGCTAACCCTCGGGAGTTTTACCGTAGTTTATCATTAATACTGGTAAGCGTTACATCCATTAATTATATAAAAGTACCTTTCAGCATTAATGGTGCCTTCACAGATGTGTAAGTTACCCATGCCTTGGGCACTAATACACCCCCATACCATCACAGATGCTGGCTTTTACACTTTGCGCCTATAACAGTCCGGATGGTTCTTTTCCTTTTTGTTCCGGAGGACACGACGTCCACAGTTTCCAAAAACATTTTGAAATGTGGACTCGTCAGACCACAGAACACTTTTACACTTTGCATCAGTCCATCTTAGCTGAGCTCGGGCCCAGGGAAGCCGGCGGCATTGCTGGGTGTTGTTGATAAATGGGTTTGGCTTTGCATAGTTAAGTTTTAACTTGCACTTACAGATGTAGCGACGAACTGTAGTTACTGACAGTGGTTTTCTGAAGTGTTCCTGACCCCATGTGGCGATATCCTTTACACACTAATTTAAATTCCTTGCAATAGCTGGTTGAGAAATGTTGTTCTTAAACAATTTGCTCAGGCATTTGTTCACAAAGTGGTGACCCTCACCCCATCCTTGTTTGTGAATGACTGAGTATTTTATGAAAGCTGCTTTTATACCCAATCATGGCACCCACCTGTTCCCAATTAGCCTGTCCACCTTTGGGATGTTCAAAATAAGTGTTTGGTGAGCATTCCTCAACTTTCTCAGTCTTTTTTGCCACTTGTGCCAGCATTTTTGAAACATGTTGCAGGCATCAAATTCCAAATGAGCTAATATTTGCAAAAAAATAACAATGTTTTCCAGTTCAAACGTTACATATCTTGTCTTTGCAGTCCATTCAATTGAATATAAGTTGAAAAGGATTTGCAAATCATTGTATTCTGTTTTTATTTACCATTTACACAACGTGCCAACTTCACTGGTTTTGGGTTTTGTGTATTGTTGTCGTCCAAATTGCAGTCTCTCTCTGAAGTTAAGGTTAGGGTTTGGCTGATTTTTCTGGACAGGGTTTAGGTTAAAGAGTCGAGGAATCATGCTGATCAGGTGACATCTGATATGTTTTTGTCAAGTCAATTTTAAGCATCTTTTGCTTTGGGCAGCATACAGCGGCACTTTCTCTTCAACCTCCACCGTAAACTCCAGCTTTACAGATGCCAGGTCTACAGTACGTTCATGTTAGATCTAATTCTGTTTGCGAAATGACACGTATTTAGCCCCTCAAGACTGAGCAGGCAGGGCTGTCCAAAATCTTCTCTTTTGACTGTAGCTCTGGTGGAAAGAGGACATGCTCTGACCTGACGTGGCAGTTTCCGTGAAGGCTTTGAACATCAGATGTGTTTGGAAGGCCTTAGGGTGTTCCCCCTGCTTAGGTCAGCTATGACTACTCCACCCAAAGTTTCGCACACAAACGAGCACATGAGATGGAACGTAAAGTTTGACAATCAGCTCCTATGAAGAATAACTGACCTGTGCTTGCTCTGCCATTAATTGTACAGTAATTGTTATTAGTACATGTACCGCATGTTTCGTACCATAGGGCGCACCACCGATGATCAGGTCTATTCAGGTTTATTTTCATACAAAATTAAAAGGGTCATAATATGATTTTTTTCTAAATTTAAAACACTATCTTGTGGTCTACATAACATGTGTGTGGTGGTTCTTTGGTGAAAGTGCTGCCTAGATCAGTGTTTTTCAACCACTGTGCCGCGGCACACTAGTGTACCGTGAGATACAGTCTGGTCTGCGGTGGGAGATGATCTAATTTCACCTATTTGGGGTAAAAAATATTTTTTTGCAAACCAATAATTATAGTCTGCAAATGATGTGTTGTTGTTGTTGAGTGTCTGTGCTGTCTAGAGCTCTGCAGAGTAACCGTGTAATAGTCTTCCATATCAGTCGGTGGCAGCAGGTAGCTAATTGCTTTGTAGATGTCGGATACAGCGGGAGGCAGCGTGCAGGTAAAAAGGTATTTAATGCTTAAACAAAAAATAAACAAAAGGTAAGTGCCCCTAAGAAAAGGCATTGAAACTTAGGGAAGGCTATGCAGAACGAAACTAAAACTGAACTGGCTACAAAGTAAACAAAAACAGAATGCTGGACGACAGCAAAGACTTACTGTGGAGCAAAGACGGCGTCCACAATGTACATCCGAACATGACATGACAATCGACAATGTCCCCACAAAGAAGGATAAAGACAAAGTAGATGCGGGAAATATTGCTACAGAAAAATACCAAAAAAAGAGAAAAAGCCACCAAAATAGGAGCGCAAGACAAGAACTAAAACGCTACACACAGGAAAACAGCAAAGCACTCCAAATAAGTCGGGGCGTGATGTGACAGGTGGTGACAGTACACTTACTTTGAGACAAGAGCTATATTGATGCATGCTTGGTTATGGTTTAAAGTCATATCCAACAATTGCGACAACAACTTTTTACTGTCAACTGAGTTTCGTTTTTAATGATTTCTGCTGGTGGTGTGCCTTCGGATTTTTTCAACGCAAAAAATGTGCCTTGGCTCAAAAAAAGTTGAAAAACACTGGCCTAGATTATGTTTTACAGAACATCTTCAAGTAGCTTTCTGAGCGTCTGTTCAGGATGCGCCGTTTTGTGGGCTGTCTTACCTTCGTGGCTGACCTTCGACAGCGTCCTCTCCCTGTCATCTTTGTTGTAGCGGTGTAGCGTGCAAGGACGAGAGTGGAAGAAGTTCAGACTTTACTTTAATCAATAACGGAGCAGCATGTCCTCATCCGGAAGCAACAACACCGGAAATGTGTGCCGTGAAAAACCGTCTGACCGAAACTCTGTAATAGCTAAAGTTCCTTGGGTGAATTATGTAAACTCACTACACTGGTATGTTTTAGCGCTTTCATGGCGAGTTTACTGACAGATATAAGTAAGAACTTTACACTACTTTATATTAGAAATGGCAACAGCGGAGGATGAATGCCACATAAGAAGGTAGAGAAAAAGAAGAAGCTTATGACTACGGCGTCGGCACGGACTACAATGGCGGACTCGCGCACATTTTCAGGACTTATGCTGATCCCAAATACACATCAGCAGGTACCAGAAGGTAAGAAAAGTTGGTTTTGCATAATATTGCGAAATAAAACGCCAGGTAATATGTCTTACCTTATACACACACCATATTAATACTTGTATGTTCTTACCAAAGTCGTACTAAAACATTTGATAGATTTTTGAATGCCGTGTGTAATGTTCTATATTTTCAATGGAACATATAAAATGTTGGTGTTGATTACTTGAGTCATATTGCAGTCTACATTTATCTCTTATGTTTGACTGCCATCTACTGGTCACACTTATCATTACACCATGTACCAAATAAAATTGCTTTGAGGTCGGTAAGCAAAACCAGAATATGTTATAGCACAGTACAGTTCATCAAGTGGTGCGGCTTCATAGCTTACCGAAGTCGTACTAAAAACATTTTGACCGATTTTTGAGCGCCATATGCAAGGTTCTATATTCTCAATGGAACATTTAAAGTTTTGGTGTTGTTTACTACCATCATATTGCAGTCTACACATCTTTTATGTGTGACTGCCATCTACTGGTCACACTTATCATTACACCATGTACCAAATAAAATTGCTTCAAGGTCAGTAAGCACAACCAGAATTATGCCGTACATTAGGCACACCGGGTTATGAGGCGCACTGTCGATTTTTGAGGAAATGAAAGGATTTCATGTGCGCCTCATAGTCAGAAAAGTACGGTATTTGTTATCAGACTTTTTGTTGCCTCTGTTCCGAGGGACAGGAAGTAGATAAAAACATAGCCTTCGGCAAGCAAAAGTGCTGTCGGGAAACTGAGAAAAATGCTGTACTTAGACTTAGACTTCCTTTTATTGTCATTCAAATTTGAACTTTACAGTACAGATAAGAACAAAATTTTGTTGCATTAGCTTGTTGTAGTGCAGGATAAAAGGGCAATAATGTTAAGGGTAGTAAAGAAGTTAAGGAATTGTATTTTAATAATAGAGACTGTTTGAACTGTTACTATTGTACTTTCATCTACACTTCTCAATATACCGTATTTTCCGCACTATAAGGCGCACCTAAAAACCACAAATTTTCTCAAAAGCTGACAGTGCGCCTTATAACCCGGTGCGCTTTATATATGGATAAATATTAAGATTCATTTTCATAAAGTTTAGGTCTCGCAACTACGGTAAACAGCCGCCATCTTTTTTCCCCGTAGAAGAAGCGCGCGGTGCATGCTGGGATATGTGACGTTTCATTTCCATTTGTGTGTTTATGTAAAGACCCCAAAATGGCTCCTATTAAGTGTGTTGTCTGTCTAATTATAAATAATGCAGACGAGGCGTGTTAACTGAGTTCTCAACGTTTACTCGCAGCGTGCTCATAACCACATTCTAACTGCCAGCATACAACAACGCTTCTCAGGGCTACCGCGCATGCTCGTCACTATCGTTGCATGCTGGGTAGTGTAGTTGTTATATTTGCTAGCTCATAACAGCACATTGAGAGACACGCTTACGCGCTTAATTCAATACTCGCCGTCATTCCGGGTGGATTGACAAAAGACCTCCAGCCGCTAGATATTGGTGTCAACAGGGCATTCGAAGCTAGACTGCTAACTGCGTGGGAACAGTGGATGACAGAAGGCGAACACACCTTCACTAAGACGAGGAGGCAGCGCCAGACGACGCCAACATCTGCCAGTGGATCGTAAATTTGCCCAACTTTTCACTTCGGACACCGAAGACGAAGGATTTACGAATGAAGAATAACTTCAGAAAGTGAGCGCTATGTTTATTTTGTGTGTTGTGACATTAACGTTCGAGCAACATTATGTTGCTATTGCTCTGCACTATTTTGAATTTGACTATGTTTGTGATTGCACATTTGCGTACATTTTGGGAGTGAACAGAGTTGTTAGAACGCTGGTTTTTAATATATTATTAAAGTTTGACTGACCTATCTGACTGTTTTTTTGACATTCCCTTTAGCGCAGCGTAGGCGCGGCTTATAGTCCGGGGCGGCTTATTGGTGGACAAAGTTATGAAATATGCCATTCATTGAAGGTGCGGCTAATAATCCGGTGCGCCTTATAGTGCGGAAAATACGGTACACGTATATTTGAGAATTGTATTTATTGGAAAATTTCCTGATAGCCTGCCAACATACACATTTTTCGTACTTGGGTACGCGTATTCACTTCCTTGTTCCCCAGGTATGCATTTTGTTGCATTTGGCTAGATTCAGTCTTTTGTCGCGGCACTTGTGCATTCTACGGCGACTCGATCTTTCCCTTGCAAGCCCTATTGTGTCGCGTGACATGCACCTCCAAAAACATCAAAACCTTTGATCGGTCTAATTCTTCCGATTTGTTGTGCCCGTTAGACTCGTTTTCAATCAACATTCACCGTAAAAGTGATTCAACACACTTTTGTCTTAGTTTTTATTAATTTCATTTTGTCAGTGCTTTTAATTGTGGTTTATTTTGGCTGTTATTTTTTCATCCATCTTTTTGCATCTTTTATTTGAAGTGTTTTCGGATGTACAGAGTTGCCTTTCGTAAGTTTCTTTTGTTTACGATGTCTTTAATTGATTATACCGTGCAGCACTTTTGTCATTTGTGGTTGTTTTTAAGTGCCTTCAAATAAAGTTTGATTGGATAATGGAATTTCTTCAAGGTTGGCAGGCAAGGTTTTATGTCTCATTAAAAAAAAACAAAAAAACTTTTCAGTTCTTATGCTTTGCATTTTGTTTTCTTACTGACCTTAAAACGGAGGTACGTTTTGGACCATCAATTTTTGTTTAGCAAAACAGTCCAATTTCCGACATTAAGTGAGATTGTGAGACATTTGTGATAATCGTCAAGCATTAATTATATTTAGTGCTTCATTTCCGATCCCTCACACTTTCCACATTCTCGTGTGAGCAGCTAGTTCACACCTGTCGGAAAGGCGACGGGAGTATTTTACTGACTGATGAGAGACAACAGTCCTTGAGCGGAGTTGTGTCTCTTTGGTGAGCAGTTAAATTCAGAGTACGTCTGGAGGCCACACAAACACACACACACACACACACAAACACTCACACACGCACACACACACCGTGAAAGGGCCTGTGTGATTTATTAGCCTGTTTTTGATTAGGAGCGATCCATGCATATTGATTGTAGATGTTCAGTTTAATCACACATTCTCACTCTCTTCCTTCCTCTCTACACGTGGTTCCTCTGCTACATGATGAAAATGTCATGTTGAGGGGGCAAATGCAGATTGTGCAGTGATGACATGTAGTGGGGGACACCCTTTCCATGTCCATGGGAGAAAAAAACACAACTTTTAGCATGTCAATATCTTCTATACTTTCTTCTTGTACCATTAGGGGTGGTTGGTCCATCTTGCCCTGACCTTTGCATCTTCCTCTGACAGTCCTACCACCTGTATGTCCCCTCTAACCTTGACCGATTCAGCATATGTGTGAAGTAACGTTTATGGAACAGATTAATAAGCAAGGCACTCAAACACTCAGTTACGCGTCCATGTAGGGCTGGGCGATATATCGATATACTCGATATATCACGGGTTTGTCTATGTGCGATGTAGAAAATTACTATATCGTGATATTCGAGTATACGTTCTCACGCAGTTGCTTTTAGCTGCGGGCATTACACTACAGGCGTTTCTCACTCTTTGTTGTCTCTCCTTCTCACAGAGAGATAAAACAAACATACCTTCTTACATACTGTACGTCACATACGTATACGCCATCGCGGAGCAGAGAGGTAGAAAAATAAGAAGGTGTATATATATACAGTGTATATATACAGTATATATATGTGTATATATATATAATAAAAAAGCATACACACAACTTCTTCACACTGCATTTGTGCAATCACAACTGATGAAGAATAACTGTGTATTGCACACAACTGGCAAGATAGTCCAAAACAATAGCAACCTTCATCTGGAACGGTATGGGCCCAGGCACATACAGTTTTTTCCTTCGGATTTAGAACTCCTTCCATCAATCCACAGAGCCTTATGAATGAACTCCGAGTCATTTGAAAGTTTTGTTTTCATCATTCTCTGTCCGAAAATTCCTTCGAACAAACTCTCCCGGCGGTCTTTCTTTGCTTCGAACCTTCATCCGCTCAGATACACTCTTAGGCCCCGTTTACCCTAAGGTTATCCAGGGTAAATCACACCTAACCTTATCTGTGTCCGCACACAACAATGCCACCGTTTAAGACCCCCGTACCCCTCCGTCCGTGGGCGCAACGCAACCTAGTACGCACTTTACTTCACTGTGAAGTTATTTAAAAGAGCTATATTGTAAATAGTTTGCTGTGCATTTTACATTTGTTTGCTGTATTGTGTGTGCAAGTTTTTAAATTAAAATGTATCAACTTTGAACAGAATCCAGTGTTGTGGTATTTCAATGAACTAGAATCCAGTGTGCTGTGGGGCCCTATGGTATTGAATCACACCTGAGTCATCATAAATTAATAAAATCTTTAATCCACTTGAGAACGTAGACAATGCGATAAAGAACATTTTACAACAATTAATCTAGACAGAGAATACCCAAAGTATTATTGTTGTGGGTTGACTCCGCCGTTGGGGTATTCGTTCGTGGAATATGGCGTTAGGGGATAAGCTGGGTCACCCAAAATAAAAAAAGGGACGGGATCTTCATCTTCCAGCAGTTGTTTGGGACACGAGGAGATCCATTTTTCAGCTGCGCGCTAATGGCGGAGTTAGCGAAAATGCGGGCCTGGCCATTTCACAGTCACACCCATTAAGCAATATTTGTAGTCACACACTGCCTATCCATGATCACATCCACGAGAGGAAGGGACCAAGTTTTTCGGTAAATAGACTCACAGCTGACCCGGACATTTGAAAGTTCTCTTGCCGTCTGAGAAGTGTTGTATCCCAAATATCTGCAATCATATGCCCGTTGCCTTCTCTTAAAGGCCTACTGAAACCCACTACTACCGACCACGCAGTCTGATAGTTTATATATCAATGATGAAATCTTAACATTGCAACACATGCCAATACGGCCGGGTTAGCTTACTAAATTGCAATTTTAAATTTCACGCGAAATATCCTGCTGAAAACGTCTCGGTATGATGACGCCTGCGCGTGACGTCACGGATTGTAGAGGACATTTTGGGACAGCATGGTGGCCAGCTATTAAGTCGTCTGTTTTCATCGCAAAATTCCACAGTATTCTGGACATCTGTGTTGGTGAATCTTTTGCAATTTGTTCAATGAACAATGGAGACCGCAAAGAAGAAAGCTATGGGTGGGAAGCGGTGTATTACGGCAGGTGTTGTGCCGGATAACGCACCCCCGCCGTAAAGTGCACCCCCATGACTGTTGTGCCGGATAACACAGCCGGTGTTTCATTGTTTACATTCCCGGAAGATGACAGTCAAGCTTTACCATTGGCCTGTGGAGAACTGGGACAACTGAGACTCTTACCAGGAGGACTTTGAGTTGGATGCGCAGACGCGGTACCGTGAGTACGCATGCAGCTGCGGCTTCCAAACATTTGATCGCTTGCCCGTACGTGCGTGCCGCTATGTGCATGTCACGTACGTAACTTTGGGGACTTTGGGGAAATATATGTGCTGTATGAACTTTGTGGAGGTGAACGGTACTTTGGGCTGTGGGATTGAGTGTGTTGTGCATGTGTTTGAGTTGTATTGGCGGGTTATATGGACGGGAGGGGGGAGGTGTTTGTTATGCGGGATTAATTTGTGGCATATTAAATATAAGCCTGGTTGTGTTGTGGCTAATAGAGTATATATATATCTTGTGTTTATTTACTGTTTTAGTCATTCCCAGCTGAATATCAGGTCCCACCCGCCTCTCACAGTATCTTCCCTATCTGAATCGCTCCCACTGCCCTCTAGTCCTTCACTCTCACTTTCCTCATCCACAAATCTTTCATCCTCGCTCAAATTAATGGGGAAATCGTCGCTTTCTCGGTCCGAATAGCTCTCGCTGCTGGTGGCCATGATTGTAAACAATGTGCAGATGTGAGGAGCTCCACAACCTGTGACGTCACGCGCATATCGTCTGCTACTTCCGGTACAGGCAAGGCTTTTTTATCAGCGACCAAAAGTTGCGAACTTTATCGTCGATGTTCTCTACTAAATCCTTTCAGCAAAAATATGGCAATAACACGAAATGATCAAGTATGACACATAGAATGGACCTGCTATCCCCGTTTAAATAAGAAAATCGCTTTTCAGTAGGCCTTTAAGGTATTGATTTGTGATTTCCAAAAGCGCCTGTACATGTAGAAGGAGAAACACCCGGGCATGTCTTGATGATCCGCCTCCGTCTTTGTTATGAAGCTGACTATGGTACGTTCTTTCTGATGTCTCTTCCTGTGTGGGCCGCGGTCTTTCTGGCGTCACTTCCTCTCCGAACTCACTTTGTAAACGATCAATGAGTCCATACAAAGCTAAGTGCCGGAGATTCAAGAATTACATGGCTGACTTACCCGTGTAAAAATTTGTCCGAGGAGAGGGACCTTAAACGATGGTTTCGTGTGGCTGAAACGGGGCTTAGGCTAAATAATTATTAATTCAAGGGGTTAAACGACTTAGTGTAGACATGCCCTCAGTAGTGTCATGTTCGTAGAGCAAACTAAGATCATTTCTTGATGCCGTCTGCTATTTAACATCAGCAGAGCCATTAGAGACGTAATATTTCTAATCTGTGCCAAGATTACAGCGGACATCACGTACCACAGAGCTAGGCTGGTAACTGGTAAGGAGCCACAGAGGGTAGTGTGACGTGATAGGTC
Source organism: Nerophis lumbriciformis (assembly GCF_033978685.3). Classification (NCBI taxonomy): domain Eukaryota; kingdom Metazoa; phylum Chordata; class Actinopteri; order Syngnathiformes; family Syngnathidae; genus Nerophis; species Nerophis lumbriciformis. The sequence goes on from NC_084583.2 coordinate 1,507,546, forward strand.
AACCTGAAAAGCAATATATTTATCCGTCCTAAAAGGAAATAAGTGTACGGGAGAATAGTTGCATTAAAGAGAGTGCATGGACACTTGGACTTCACACGTAGGTGTGAGAATACAAAACAACTAACTATTTGAGAAATCAGACTAGTTTAGTGCACCAATGTACCAATATGAACCAGTTTAAGAAACAGTACAAGGTATACTGTGGCCTAGGGTTGTCCCGATACCAATATGTTGGTACCGGTAACGGTACCAAAATGTATTTTGATACTTTTCGAGACTTTTCTAAATAAAGGGGTCCACAAAAAATTGCATTATTGGCTTTATTTTAACAAAAAAATCTTAGAGTACATTAAACATATGTTTATTATTGCAATTTTGTCCTTAAATAAAATAGTGAACATACGAGACAACTTGTCCTTTAGTAGTAAGTAAACAAACAAAGGCTCCTAATTTAGCTGCTGACATATACAGTAACATACTGTGTCATTTATCATTCTATTATTTTGTCAATATTATTAAGGACAAGCGGTAGAAAATGTATTATTAATCTACTTGTTCATTTACTGTTAATATCTGCTGACTTTCTGTTTTAACATGTTCTATCTATGTAATAATCACTTATTCTTCTGTTGTTTGATACTTTACAATTATTTTGAATGATACCACAAATTTAGGCATCAATCCGATACCAAGTAGTTACAGGATCATACATTGGTCATATTCAAAGTCCTCATGTGTCCAGGGACATATTTCCTGAGTTTATAAACATAATATGATTTTTTTTTAAACGAAAAAAGATTTTGTGATGCTAAAAAATATCGATGTAGTATCGACTAGATACGCTCCTGTACTTGGTATCATTACAGTGGATGTCAGGTGTAGATCCACTCATGGCGTTTGTTTACATTGTGACGCCGGTGAGCTACAGTGTCTAGTGAGAGCATGTTTAGCTATTCCTCGTCCTGCAGGGATGATACTTGTAAGAAACTTACTTTATTTGTCGCCATGGAGACCAGGATTAGTGATTTAGAAGAAGCTAAAACACTGCCGACTGCGACTGGACGTTAGCCATGTCTTAAAGCACCTCTTCCTGAGTGCGTGTCAATGTTATAACTTCACCTTTATCCTTAGTTTTTAAACCAAACTGCGTCCATTCTCCCTTTTCTGTCTACACACTGTGTCTCAGTGACGTGCGGTGAGGTTGATGGCTGGTGAGGCACTGACTTCATCACAGTCAGATTTACAAACATATGAACCCTATAGAGTATCTTATTCACCATTTGATTGGCAGCAGTTAACGGGTTATGTTTAAAAGCTCATACCAGCATTCTTCCCTGCTTGGCACTCAGCATCAAGGGTTGGAATTGGGAGTTAAATCACCAAAAATTATTCCCGGACGCGGCGCCGCTGCTGCCCACTGCTCCCCTCACCTCCCAGGGGGTGAACAAGGGGATGGGTCAAATGCAGAGGACACATTTCACCACAACTAGTGTGTGTGACAATCATTGGTACTTTAACTTAACTTTAACTTTACACACATACAAACTGTAGCACACAAAAAAGCACGTTTAATAAAAAAACGTTATTATGGTCTTACCTTTACTTATAAATGAAGTCCATGCACCGCTGTTGTGCTGGATTAATGCACCCCCTGACAGGAGTGTTATATCAACTAAAGCCCTCAATTCAACTTTCCACGTGCAAGATTGAATCCATTTAAAAAAGTGTAACAGAGGGTTTATAAATGTCGCCTATACTGTATGAAACTATAAAATAACAAACACGGAGGCTCCAGTTTACACGAGGACCACTTTATTTACCTTCTTTCAAAAACCTACGCTCCACTCCAACGTGTCATCACTTCCGCTCTTAGCGCCTTCAAAACAAGAGCTCAAGGCATATACTGTATAACAGCGCATAACAGGAACTTAACATCACAAAGAGGAAAGCCCATAAAAATAGGTTACACAAGTTATTTAATAAGAAGCCAAAAAGTGCAAAAACAATAATGTTCGTGTTGGAGGAGTTGTGAATTAGGTACACCTGCAGTCTGCAGGTGTACCTAATGTTGTGGCCCTGCAGTCATTCACAACTCCTCCAACACGAACATTATTGTTTTTGCACTTTTTGGCTTCTTATGAAATAACTTTTTTAAATAGATTCAATCTTGCACGTGGAACGTTTAAGTGTGGGCTTTAGTTGATATAACACTCCCGTCAGGGGGTGCAAATTCTACGGCGGGAGTGCAGGAGGCGGATTACTGCGAGCCTCAGCCAGCCGTTTTATGATCGCTCAGCACAAGAAATACGTTACACTCATACAGTTGTTGACAAAATACACTGTACATTATATACCTCAGCTAACTAAACTATGGAAATGTATAATATAGTTCATATAGCAATACGGTCTCACTGCACAGCAGGCCAGCAGTTAGCCGAGTCCGCAATCCATGGTGAGGCACAAATGAGTGATGTGCCTCAACTGGCTGCTGTTCACCGCACCGTCTCTTCTCAGTATTTGAACGGCAAATGTGAAAATTCAGCGATTTTGAATACAATTAATCTAAAACTGGTGAAGTTAAATGGAAAATAACTTTATAGTATAATCACTGGATACATTTAACAATTTAATATTTTTTTTTTTCTTTTTACATTTTTTTTCTTTCCATGATGGCAGGTGAGGCGGGGCCTCACCTGCCTCTAGTGACTGCACGTCACTGCTGTGTCTGCTTGTAAGCACTCTGTGTGTGTGCGCTGCCGAACATGCTCCTCTGCTCGTAAAACCAGCAATGTCACGACGTAACGACGCGCCTTCATGCCCGTTAAAAAAAAGTAGGGGGCGAACCGGTACTTTTTAGAGGCGGTATAGCACCAAATATGATTCATTAGTATCGCGGTACTATACTAGTACCGGTATACCATACAACCCTACTGTGGGAAAAATAAATATTTGTTCTCCTGCTGATTTGGTAAGTGTACCACCTTATAAGGATATGAACCGTGTAAATATGGTGTTCTTTAATGTTACTCAAAGTAAGACTTATGTTGGTTACCGGATCGGTTTGTGCGTCTTGCAAGCTTCCTTGGTGGCTTTTTTTTTTTTTAGGTATTATGGCAGTCATCCATTTCCCTCTCGAAAGTGAGGTTGAATTCTCAGTTTGTACATTTAAATAATTCAGAATTCTTTATTTATTTAGAATTATCTTGCACATACTGTAGATCCTCCCTCTCCTGACCCTGCTCACTGGGCCTGTGGTACTCCAAATGCGTCGTTGTCATCCATATATGTATAAAGGGGCTCCTCCAGAGATTTACTGCAGCTCCGCTCCTGCTGTGATGTGAAGAGAATGCTGAGCTGTGTGCGTGTGTGTGCGTGTGTGTGCGTGTGTGTGAGTGTGTGTGCCTGTGTGTGTGTTTTGGGGCTTGATGTTTTTGTCATCCCCCACAGTTCTTTATTGTCACCTGAAATGATAGGGTGCCCAGTGACGAGCTGTGGAACAGAAATGTCCATGTGAGGATTTAAAGAGTGTGTGGGAGACATACGAGTGTGCTCACACCACACACACACACACACACACACACACACACACATAGACAACAGCCAGCAATGATTATCTCAATCGTAAACTTCCAACCAGGTAGGAGGCGTTGCTCAGTCAACCAATTGTGCCGTTTGAAGGTAGTCACAGTTCATTGGCAGAGATTGAGAATTGGCTAAATTCAGTGCTGTTCATTGGACTTGAAGCGATTTTTCTCCATTAGTTCTTGGACGCCATGTCTGCCCGATGGTTTATTGACGAGCAATAAAAGAAGGTTTAGCAGGCGGTATTATTGTGTCCTGGGCATGACGTTAAAGTGCATCCGGCTGTGGAGGCTCCTCTATGGGGGTCTTGGGGCACTAGGAGTTTAACCCCTTTACTACTGTTACCCCAGGTGGCCCTTGGCAAAGGCCTAGTACCTGACTGCCCCCTAGCCATACGGTGAAGACCTCAACGGCGGAGCAGGCGGAAGACGGTAGATTTAAGAACTACCACAACGGCTGCGATGGCGGAAGAAGGCTGCAGCAGAAAAGGGTCCCCAGTCGTCTTGGACCCCATGCCACTGGACCCTGACCCGATTCTGTTAAGGATCGTGTGGTGACTGTCTGTGCACCAGTCTCCCCAAGTAAAACAAAGTCACGCACAGGCATCCTCCATAAAGGGATACACCCCTACCAGGAGGATCGTCATACTCGTTCGAGTGACCGCCGATGATGATGATGACTCAGAAGCACCACACTATTCTACGTCATATGGCAATAATTTGGATTTGTTAAGGGTAGGACAGGATGGACTTTATTCATCCCACAATAGGGAAATTACCGTATTTTTCGGACTATAAGGCGCACTTAAAATCCTTCCATTTTCTCAAAAATCGACAGTGCGCCTTATAACCCGGTGCGCTTAATGTACGGTTGTGCTTAGCGACCTCGAAGCAATTTTATGTGGTACATGGTGTAATGATAAGTGTGACTAGTAGATGGCAGTCACGCATAAGAGACACGCGTAGACCGCAGTATGACGCCAGTCAACAACACCAAAACTTTGAATGTTCCATTGAAAATATAGAATTTTACACACTGCACTCAAAAATCTGTCAAAATGTTTTAGTATGACTTTGAAGCCGCACCGCTTGATGGATTGTCGCCCCATTACGGCTACCGTAGTCAGAGAAACAAGTATTATTATGGTGTGTAACTTTAGTTATTATAGAGATCCGGTCGTACGTTTTTTCCTGGCACACATTTCCGGCGTTGTTGTTGTACTAGTGAGCCACGGATGAGAAGATGCTGCTCTGTTATTTATTGAAGTAAAGCAGGGGTGCTCACACTTTTTCTGCAGGCGAGCTACTTTTCAATTGATCAAGTCGTGGGGATCTACCTCATTCATATATATCATTTATATTTACTTATTTATGAAATATATGTTTTTGTTAACAAGTTAAAGGTGTATAATGATAATGCAAGCATGTTTAACACATATAGTTAATATCGTTAATACATTAAAGGTGTTTAATGATAATACAAGTATGTTTAATACATATAGTTAATATTGTTAACAAGTTAAAGGTGTTTAAAGATAATGCAAGCATGTTTAACACATATAGTTAATGTTGTTAACAAGTTAAAGGTGGTTAAAAATAATACAAGCATGTTTAACACAAATAGTTAATATTGTTAACAACTTAAAGGTGGTTAAAGATAAAACAAGCATGTTTAACACATATAGTTAATATTGTTAACAACTTAAAGGTGGTTAAAGATAATACAAGCATGTTTAACACATATAGTTAATATTGTTAACAAGTTAAAGGTGGTTAAAGATAATACAAGCATGTTTAACACATATAGTTAATATTGTTAACAAGTTAAAGGTGGTTAAAGATAATACAAGCATGTGTAACACATATAGTTAATATTGTTAACAACTTAAAGGTGGTTAAAGATAAAACAAGCATGTTTAACACATATAGTTAATATTGTTAACAACTTAAAGGTGGTTAAAGATAAAACAAGCATGTTTAACACATATAGTTAATATTGTTAACAACTTAAAGGTGTTTAAAGATAATACAAGCATGTTTAACACATATAGTTAATATTGTTAACAAGTTACAGGTGTTTAAAGATAATACAAGCATGTTTAACACATATAGATTCCTTTCTTTCACGAAGACAAGAATATAAGTTGGTGTATTACCTGATTGTGATGACTTGCATTGATTGGAATCAGACAGTGGTGATGATAACGTCCGCATTTTCGAATGGAGGAGAAAAAAAGTCCTCCTTTCTGTCCAATACCACATGAAAGTGGTTGGTTTTTGGCATCTTATTTGTCCAGCTTCCGTACTCCTTTGTATACACTTTACAAGAAATACATTGTCGGCATACTCCGTAGCTTGCTAGCTTGTGCACGCCAGCTTTCTGAGACTCTTATTTTGGTAGCGCAGGCAGGATGAAGCAGAGCTTTTATTGTGCAACTGTGCAGTCGGTCTTTGGAGTTTTGACGACAGGTACGGCGCCAGAGTCTGTTGAAATAAAGTGTTTCTCGCCTTCCTGTCGGTAATTTTAATGAGCTGGCAGCAGCCAGCGTCATCTCAGAAGACCCTCTGGTGCCGTGAATGTCAATCAAGTGACGAAAGTGACGTCATAGTGAAGATTTATGATCGCTCATTTTTAGGACTATTTTTTTAATGCCTGGCTGGTGATCGACTGACACACCCTCCGAGATCGACCGGTAGATCGCGATCGACGTAATGAGCACCCATGAAGTAAAGTCTGAATGTTATTAAAACAGTTAGCTCCATCTTTTGACACTCCTTCCACTCCCGTCCTTGCACGCATTCATGAAGTTTGGTTCCTTTATGAATTTATTATGGGTCTACTGAAAATGTGAGCAAATGTGCTGGGTCAAAAGTATACGTACATACAGCAATGTTAATAATTGCTTACATGTCCCTTGGCAAGTTTCACTCCAATAAGGGGCTTTTGGTAGCCATCCACAAGCTTCTGGCAAGCTTCTGCTTGAAATTTTGACCACTCCTCTTGACAAAATTGGTGCAGTTGGTTTTCTGACATGGACTTGTTTCTTCAGCATTGTCCACACATTTAAGTCAGGACTTTGTGAAGGCCATTCTAAAACCTTAATTCTAGCCTGATTTAGCCATTTCTTTAACACTTGTGACGTGTGTTTGGGGTCATTGTCCTGTTGGAACACCCAACTGCACCCAAGACCCAACCTCCGGGCTGACGATTTTAGGTTGTCCTGAAGAAGTTGGAGGTAATCCCCCTTTTTCATTGTCCCATTTACTCTCTGTAAAGCACCAGTTGCGTTGGCAGCAAAACAGGCCCAGAGCATAATACTACTACCACCATGCTTGACGGTAGGTTTGGTGTTCCTGGGATTAAAGGCCTCGCCTTTTCTCCTCCAAACATATTGCTGGGTATTGTGGCCAAACAGCTTAATTTTTGTTTAATCGGACCACAGATCTTTCCTCCAGAAGGTCTTATCTTTGTCCATGTGATGTCAGATGTCATGCCAAGGGACATGTACCGGTAACCAAATATTAACATTGCTGTACGTCTACTTTTGACCCAGCAGATTTGCTCACATTTTCAGTAGACCCATAATAAATTCATAAAAGAACCAAACTTCATGAATGTTTTTTGTGATAAACAAGTATGTGCTCCAATCACTCAATCACAAGAAAATAAGAGTTGTAGAAATGATTGACATTATGTTCTTTACAAGTGTATGTAAACTTTTGACCACAACTGTACATGTGATATATTAGTGTTATATTTTTAATACATTTGCAAAAAGGTTTTCACATTGTCGTAATAGGGTATTGTGTGTAGAATTTTAAGGACAAAAGTAAAATTGTTACATTTTGGTATAGGCTGTACAAAATGTGAAAATTTAAGTTATTCTTTCATTTGATCCGTTCCATAATTACATTTCACATAATGATATACCAAATGTTTTTAGCGTTGTGCAAGCGTAAACATTTTAAAAATGGTATTAATATTTTAGTTATTTTGAGTTATTTTGAGTTACAGCTCCTACAGTATAAAAGTATAAAAGCTGTCATCTTGAGTAGCTGAATGTGGCGTTTTGTCGCACACAGAAATAGTACAGAGGCACTCGGCTAGAAAAACCATACTCCATTTATGGCCGCGCTACTTTAGATTCTCTTTTAATTATAGATTCAAGTGTGACTAGACTGCAGCTTGAAGTGGGCTCACTTTTGGTCTTAAAGCACAAACTGGAGATGTTTTCACCCACCATTCTGTCAGTTTTGAGAAACATGTCAAGATAGAGGTGTGAAGGTGAAGCACAAGACGACATACATGTTCCCAAACCAAGCCTGTAGCCTTCGTGAATAAATGTTGTTTGTCTAAAAACCAGTTGAAAGATAACTTAACTTGTGCATATGAATCATCCCTCCCAGTGGGAGTATTCACTTACTACCTCATTGTTTTGGTAAGACTCACTTACTACTTAATTCCTGAGTTTGTTCTCGTCAGCAATTTGGTTCTATTTCAGGAACAAGCGGTGCCTTCAGTGAAAAAACACAAACAGAGCCGAGTCAGCACAACATATTGTGTTTTAAAGATGATACGAAGCTTTTCATGCAATATATTCTGTAATAGCTACACAATAACTAAGTCCAGAACCTTGCAGTGAAACCACATCTGATTTGTTATGTTTGTCAACAGTTTAAACACTTTCAAACACATGGTGGCAAACTTTCATTGTCATAATACTGTATTTTCCGGACTATAAGGCACACTTAAAATCCTTTTTTTTTTCTCAAAACTCGACAGTGCGCCTTATAACCGGTGCGCCTAATGTGCAGAATAACTCTGGTTTTGATTACTGACTTCAAAGTTATTTTATTTGGTACATGGTTAAATGATAAGTGTGACCAGTAGATGGCAGTCACACATAAGAGACGTGTATAGGCTGCAATATGACGCAAGTAAACAACACCAACATTTTATATGTTTTAGTACAACTTTGGCAGGGGTCGGCAACCCAAAATGTTGAAAGAGCCATATTGGACCAAAAATACAAAAGCAAATCTGTCTGGAGCCGCAAAAAAATTAAAAGCCATATTACATACAGATAGTGTGTCATGAGATATAAATTGAATTAAGAGGACTTAAAGGAAACTAAATGAGCTCAAATATACCTACAAACGAGGAATTATGATGCAATATGTACATATAGCTAGCCTAAATAGCATGTTAGCATCGATTAGCTTGCAGTCATGCAGTGACCAAATATGTCTGATTAGCACTCCACACAAGTCAATAACATCAACAAAACTCACCTTTGTGCATTCATGCACAACGTTAAAAGTTTGGTGGACAAAATGAGACAGAAAAAGAAGTGGCATAAAACATGTCCTAGAAAGTCGGAGAAAGTTATGTATGTAAACAAACTAGGGTGAGTTCAAGGACCGCCAAAATTAGTAGGACAAAACAGCGCTCGCCAAATACTCGAATCAGTGAAGCATGTTTAATATAAACAGTGGGATTTATAACAATTAGGGAGGTTTGTGTCATGTTTGTCCTCCTACAGAAACCACATTAAAACAAAAAATATATTTTTTTCCCCTCATCTTTTCCATTTTTCATACATCTTTGAAAAAGCTCCAGGGAGCCACTAGGGCGGCGCTAAAGATGCGGCTCTAGAGCCGCGGGTTGCCGACCCCTGAACTTTGGTAAGCTAAGAAGCCGCATGGCTTGATGGATTGTACTGTGCTTCAACATACGAGTATTATTATGGTGTGTGTATAAGGTAAGACACATTATCTGGCGTTTTTTTTTTGCAATAATATGCAAAATAAACTTTTCTTACCTTCTGGTACTTGCTGATCTGTATTTGGGATCTGCATAAGTCCTGAAAAATAGCGCGTGTCCGCCTTTGTAGTCCGTGCCAACACCGTAGTCGATAAGCTTCTTCTTTTTCTCTACTTGTTATGGGACATTAATCCTCCTAATATGAAGTAGTGTGAAGTTCTAACTTATATCTGCCATGAAAGCACTAAAACATACCGGTGTAGTGAGTTTACATTATTCACCCAAGGAACTTTAGTTATTAGAGAGTTCCGGTCGGACGTTTTTTCACGGGACACATTTCCGGCGGTTGAGGAGAGGCTGCTCCGTTATTGATTGAAGTAAAGTCTGAATGTCATTAAAACAGTTAGCTCCATTTTTGACACTTCTTCGACTCCCGTCCTTGCACGCTACACCGCTGCAACAAAGATGACGGGGAGAAGACGCTGCCGAAGGTGAGCCACGTAAATAAGACCGCCAACAAAACGGGGCGTACTGAAGCGACTGTCAGAAAGCGGTTTGAAGATGATCTGTAAAACATCATCTATGCAACATTTTGACCAAACAACCACCATCACATGTTATGTAGACAACAAGGAAGTCTTTTCCATTCATAAAAAAAAAAAAAAGACTCCGGTGCGCCTTATAATAGAAAAAAGATCGAAAATAGACCATTCATCAGCAGTGCGCCGGTGCACCCTATGGTCCGAAAAATACGGTATATGATTTACGTCGCAAGCTGGTCAATCAAGTCCTTAGTTTATGCATATGCTATTTTCTATTCCTCTCCAAGGTTTCTCATAGTCATTCACATCGACGTCCCACTGGGGTGAGTTTTTCCTTGCCCTTATGTGGGCTCTGTACCGAAGATGTCGTTGTGGCTTGTGCAGCCCTTTGAGACACTTGTGATTTAGGGCTATATAAATAAACATTGATTGATTGATTGATTCTACACAACCTCTGTTCCAGCGAGGTGTTTGAGTAAGTCACATTGTTCTTAGCAGCCATGACCGAGATTTGTGGTTTACTATTTCTCTATTGCCAAGCTGAAGACTCACAAGATATGCAAGATTGGCTTCAGGGCATTGAGTTGATGTGAAGATCCACAATAATAGGAAATGCTTTCCCCTACTACTGGCACCTGTTATGTTGTCACAAAGTGGCATTCCCACTCAACAGGTTAGTTGCACAAGTGGTGTTAACACAACCTGGCAAACCGTGTGCAACTTTTTACGAGCTATCCCATAGATTGCGGAATCGGTTCCTATCTCGAGGTCTCTCCGCTCATCCCCCATCGTCAACGGACTAGGTGCAATGTAGGCCAGTGCCAGCCCGTGATGATACAGAACACTTTGTGTCTTGTACAGCTGCGGGGTGTCTCCCAGAACAATGAGCCTTTGCCCATCCACAACAGCTCCTTAGGATCAGGCCTCTCAGCTCAAGTTGTGACTGACCGTCATAGCAGAGGAGCCTCTGCTATGGGCTCTCTGTGCTCCGCCACACTGGCCAAGAGTTGGGGGAACCAGGATGGAGGTAAATGCTTTCTCACTGCCGGGTAATGGCGTTGTCATCGGCTCAAACGGTCTTTATTAATATTAATGTGGATTACTTGAGTGGGAGAGTCTGTTCATTAAATTGCAATTACCCGATGCTCCTCTTGCATTGATCCGTTCAGCTGTCAAATTACTATTTTATGCAAGTAGATTTGAGAGGAGGTACTTAAGCAGACCTGGTACTGATCCAAACTACTTTTTACACACACACAAACGGAACTGCCACATGTAAGAGTGATTCATTCAATTTCTAATATATTAGGATTACCTCTAACGATACCAAAGATCTTTGCGATGAAATTAGACAAATCAGACCATGTGTTAGGAGCTCTTTTGTTTTAGAAGAAATGCAACAAAGCGTGTGTGACAAAAGGCTTGAATATAGTTTGAAGTCTCTGTGCTATATTAACTTCAAAACAAGCCAGCTGGCGACTGACTGACTGTGTAACCAACGCTCAGGAAATAATGAGACATCTACTGTGGGTACAAGTATTGTCACTGGGGTGGTGCTACTTTTGTACCCGTGACATTTACTTGACATTTACAGCTCGGGATTTTGGTTGTACCTTTTGGGACTGGGACTCGTTGCAATAATTAGCCCCATGAGGAACATTAGTGTACCCTGAATTGAAGTGCATTTTGGTAGGTAGATGGGAATCTTTCATTTGTCAGCAACACCCGTGTCCTAATAATTTTAATATAAACTGCGCAGGCGCTACAAAACACAGACCGGTTTCGACAATGTCTTCGTCAGTGTGCAACAGGAAGTGATGCACTTAGTCACAGCTGTGGTCAACCAATTGATGTAATAAACCAAGAACAACTTCAAAAATGAAAGTGTACAAATAGACAAAATGGAAAATTGTACAAAATAAATCAAAGACTCAGTACAGTATCATAGAAAAATAAATAAAGCAATAAAAAATAAACCTTTAAAAAAATTGTGTTTTATTGCTTTATTTATTATCCTATGATACTGTACTGAGTCTGATTTATTTTGTATAATTTTCCATATTGTCTATCAGGCCTCGAATTTTAACTTTTTAAGGTCAAGGCAAGTGTTGCTTTAAAGGAGGGCTCATATTTTAAGGCACCAAGGCATTATTTTCTTTCTAGGCAGGGGCTCCAAAGCATGCATGCATACATATACAGTTTTGTTTTTATTCATGATTAATAGAAGCATGTCTGCTTTTTGTCATTTCATGATGCCTTTATCTCTATTTTTACCTTTTGATAGAGGGAAATATTTTTTGTAATTATTTATTTTTTAAGTTATGTACATGTAGATCATTGGTGTCAAACTCTGGCCCGCGGGCCAAATTTGGCCCACCGTGTAATTTAATTTGGCCCTTGAGGCAATATCAAATTAACATTAGAGCCGGCCCGCCGGTATTATTTTCAGTGCCCCTCTCAAAAGTCTCCCGGGGCAACCATTATCCCGAATTTCTCCCGATTTCCACCCGGACAACAATATTTGGGGTGTGCCTTAAAGGCACTGCCTTTAGCGTCCTCTACAACCTGTCGTCACGTCTGCTTTTCCTCCATACAAACAGCGTGCCGGCCCCTATCAATGATATATGCGGCTTCTACACACACATAAGTGAATGCAAAGTATACTTGATCAACAGCCATACAGGTCACACTGAGGGTGGCCGCATAAACAACTTTAACACTGTTACAAATATGTGCCACACTGTGAAACCACACCAAACAAGGATGACAAACACATTTCGGGAGAACATCCGCACCGTAACACAACATAAACACAACAGAACAAATACCCAGAACCCCTTGCAGCACTAACTCTTTCGGGACGCTACAATATACAACCCACCCTGCTACCACCAAACGCGCCCCCCCTTTCTGTTGCTACTTCAAGGCTTGAATGTTTGATTCATTCATTATTGTTATTTTATTTTCGAATTTATTATTAGCCTGTGGAAAAAGTTTATTTTGATATTTACCTCAGAAGGCTGCAAATAGAAAAGAGGCATTCAATTTTTATTAAAATTTTACTTGATATGCCATTGATATTTTTTAATTATTATTATTTGAAACTCGATTTTGCATGTTAAATAAGCCTTGCTTGTTCAATATGTAATGCAAAACTTGTTTGGGTCCCTATTAAAAGGTTAATTTGTTTAACCTTGGCCCACGGTTTTGTTCAGTTTAAAATTTTGGCCCACTCTGTATTTGAGTTTGACACCCCAGATGTAGATGATGTATCGGGACAGATCCATTAAGAGTTTGAGCAGAAATATGTCGTATAGGAATTAACTATGCACAATAAAACATTGACAAAATAATGTGTCAAATGGTTGTTAAAGTAATACCTTTGTGACATGAAAAAAACACAAGTATTGTAAAAAAAAAACATGGCGTTTACTTTTTGATATCAAAATAAAACACAAAGCAGTTTGGTTAATGAAGATAAAGTCTAATAAACAAGATGTGTTCTTCTCCAACACCCCCTTGAGGTTCAGTACAACAGTTTGGCCAACAACAACAAAAAACAGGAGTGACAGCGTGTTTCCTCTCCTCATTAACTCTCAGTCACAGCAGCTGATAGACGCTGTATTGTCAAAATGAGAGCAACATCATAGTTTTTCTCCTTCGCTGTATACTTTTAGTGTGGGCACAAGTGTCTCCAATATTGTCCACACCTGTCTCCATCTAACAGCAGTGCACACGGCAGGAACCGAGGGAAAATGACTAGCGTCCCGGAATAGTTAGTGCTGCAAGGAATTCTGGGAATGTGCTCTGTTGTGTTTATGTTGTGTTGCAGTGCAAATATTATCCCGAAATGTAATTGTCATTGTTGTTTAGTGTGGTCTCACTATATGGCACATTTTTACGACAGTGTTAGCGTTGTTTATACGGCCACCCTTAGTGTAACATGTAGGTCTGTTGACTAAGTATAATGATTGTGGTGTCAACAAAAAACAATTCTAATGAATCGCAATTTACTCTATTAAAAAAAAGAAACGTTGTTGATGTAGACTAGGGGTGTCAAACTCGTTTTCATTGAGGGCCACATCGCATTTATGGTTGCCCTCATAGGGCCGTTTTTAACAATAAGTAATAAATGAGTCTACATGTGTGTGTATATATATATATATATATATATATATATATATATATATATATATATATATATATATATATATATATATATATATACAGGTAAAAGCCAGTAAATTAGAATATTTTGAAAAACTTGATTTATTTCAGTAATTGCATTCAAAAGGTGTAACTTGTACATTATATTTATTCATTGCACACAGACTGATGCATTCAAATGTTTATTTCATTTAATTTTGATGATTTGAAGTGGCAACAAATGAAAATCCAAAATTCCGTGTGTCACAAAATTAGAATATTACTTAAGGGTAATACAAAAAAGGGATTTTTAGAAATGTTGGCCAACTGAAAAGTATGAAAATGAAAAATATGAGCATGTACAATACTCAATACTTGGTTGGAGCTCCTTTTGCCTCAATTACTGCGTTAATGCGGCGTGGCATGGAGTCGATGAGTTTCTGGCACTGCTCAGGTGTTATGAGAGCCCAGGTTGCTCTGATAGTGGCCTTCAACTCTTCTGCGTTTTTGGGTCTGGCATTCTACATCTTCCTTTTCACAATACCCCACAGATTTTCTATGGGGCTAAGGTCAGGGGAGTTGGCGGGCCAATTTAGAACAGAAATACCATGGTCCGTAAACCAGGCACGGGTAGATTTTGCGCTGTGTGCAGGCGCCAAGTCCTGTTGGAACTTGAAATCTCCATCTCCATAGAGCAGGTCAGCTGCAGGAAGCATGAAGTGCTCTAAAACTTGCTGGTAGACGGCTGCGTTGACCCTGGATCTCAGGAAACAGAGTGGACCGACACCAGCAGATGACATGGCACCCCAAACCATCACCCAACCATGCAAATTTTGCATTTCCTTTGGAAATCGAGGTCCCAGAGTCTGGAGGAAGACAGGAGAGGCACAGGATCCACGTTGCCTGAAGTCTAGTGTAAAGTTTCCACCATCAGTGATGGTTTGGGGTGCCATGTCATCTGCTGGTGTCGGTCCACTCTGTTTCCTGAGATCCAGGGTCAACGCAGCCGTCTACCAGCAAGTTTTAGAGCACTTCATGCTTCCTGCTGCTGACCTGCTCTATGGAGATGGAGATTTCAAGTTCCAACAGGACTTGGCGCCTGCACACAGCGCAAAATCAACCCGTGCCTTGTTTACGGACCATGGTATTTCTGTTCTAAATTGGCCCGCCAACTCCCCTGACCTTAGCCCCATAGAAAATCTGTGGGGTATTGTGAAAAGGAAGATGCAGAATGCCAGACCCAAAAACGCAGAAGAGTTGAAGGCCACTATCAGAGCAACCTGGGCTCTCATAACACCTGAGCAGTGCCAGAAACTCATCGACTCCATGCCCCGCCGCATTAACGCAGTAATTGAGGCAAAAGGAGCTCCAACCAAGTATTGAGTATTGTACATGCTCATATTTTTCATTTTCATACTTTTCAGTTGGCCAACATTTCTAAAAATCCCTTTTTTGTATTAGCCTTAAGTAATATTCTAATTTTATGACACACAGAATTTTGGATTTTCATTTGTTGCCACTTCAAATCATTAAAATTAAATGAAATAAACATTTGAATGCATCAGTCTGTGTGCAATGAATAAATATAATGTACAAGTTACACCTTTTGAATGCAATTACTGAAATAAATCAAGTTTTTCAAAATATTCTAATTTACTGGCTTTTACCTGTATATAGTACATTAAAAACATTTTTTTTTTTATATAAGCTGCAAAAAAATATTTACATTTTACTTAAAAAACTGGCAGCTCAGTCACCAGGATTTTACAGTAAAAGCAGTGTTTTTTTTTTTTACAGTATAAAACATTTTTTTTATAAATGGAATGGAATGGAAAAACAATACCACTGTTTTAGCGGTAAAACTCAAGCAAAAGAGCTGCCAGTTTTTTTTTAAATCGTAAAATCTTGTTGTTTTAATGTTTGTTTGTTTCGTTTTTAATGTTTTAGTGTCTTACTGTTTATGGAAAAAAAACAGTATCGAAGCTGATTTTATGGTAAAAAAACCACGGAATTTAACCGTAAAATCTACTGTCAATTTTGCAGTCTACAATTTGATTGATAATTTGTTTTTTCTCTGTAAACTAAACTAAATACAACCGTTATATTTGCTAACTAATTAATTTTACTTGCAGGTCAAATGTAATGACTACTTTAATCCAGTAGATAGTAAATGACCTTTATGAAACACCAACACGGTATTAGTGCAGTGTCAATACATCTAGTGAGTGTGCCATTAAATCACTAAAAGCATCATTTATCCATCATTACTTACTAGCAGGGGAACATTTTTTGTGTTCCTTTTAAATATCCGAAGCTAAACACTAAAAAATGACTGCATGCTGCAAAGTTTCTCTAAAAAAGGGAGCAGCACAACAAACTTATTCCAGCATCTGAAACAGCACGGAGCCGAGTGTCGGAAATGCAACTCTTTGCAAGGCGAACAAGACCGCAACAACAACAACAAACTCCACCTAAGACGCAGCTTACTTTGGCGAAATCCTTTTCACGAGGTACCATGTACAGCTTGATTAAAAAAAAAAAAAGGAGAACAATGCACAAAGCAAGCACTAAAGCAGTCGCTGTGCACATGCAAACTGGACAGGTCGAATTATAACGCATTTAATCATCAAAATAGTGACACATTACATGTAAAAATGAAGTGTACATTGTCTTTAAAATCAGTACACACTAACAAGGAGCCCAGGATAGATCTTTGAGAAGTCTGCATTTATCCACTTATACTAAAAGTCATCTCAATGTTTTACTTGTTTATTTATTTGCATACAATGTGAAATACTACAGTTTGCACTTTATTTTTTTATTTTCATTACCATTTAATGATTATTATGATTTTATTTATTTGCATGCAATGTACAATGCTACATTTTTGTTTACAGAAGTATTTTATTCAAGCAGAAGTCTAGCAATTTTGATGCTATTAATATGTCACTTTCTTATGGACAATGTGAGTAATTCAGGTCAATTACTTTTATCCATACTCTGAATGAAATCTTTGCAGCATATACTTGTATGGCCCAATGCAAACAACCTTCCTGAATCATGGTGCAAAACAAAAATAAAAAAATCTAATTAATTATTAATTATTGATTAATTTTTAATATCATATGTACACATGTATAGGCTATATATATATATATATATATATATATATATATATATATAGCCTATACATGTGTACATATGATATTAAAAATTAATCAATAATTAATAATATATATATATATATATATATATATATATGTATGTATGTATGTATGTATGTATGTGTGTATGTATATATATGTGTATAGATATATGTGTACATATATGTGTATGTATGTATATATATATATATATATATATATATATATATATATATATATATATATATATATATATATATATATATATATATATATATA
>NC_084583.2:1835000-1860000 GCF_033978685.3 Nerophis lumbriciformis
TCTTAGATGAGCTCGGGCCCAGCGAAGCCGGCGGCATTTCTGGGTGTTGTTGATAAATAGCTTTCGCTTTGCGTAGTAGAGTTTTAACTTGCACTTACAGATGTAGCGACCAACTGTAGTTACTGACAGTGGTTTTCTGAAGTGTTCCTGAGCCAATGTGGTTATATCCTTTACGCACTGATGTCGCTTTTTAAATCAGTACCGCCTGATGGTGATATCTCTAAATGTGTTATGTACCGGAGGAGTAGACAGCACAGACAACAAAGGCGTAGTATAGCTCTATGTATTCATTTTATATATGTATATATATATATATATATATATATATATATACATATATATATAATACCAAACAATAATATAAATAAACTAGAGAATGGAGTGTGACTAGATACAAAATGTGTATGGTGTGCACTAAGTGTGAGAATTAACTGTTGTGTGTTACTGTGAATGTTGAGCGAGAGGCAGTCAGAAGAAACGCGGGGTGGGACGAGACGCACGGCTCGTAGCTCGGGAACGAAGGGGTAGCTGCTAGGAACAACAAGGGGAGAAACACAAACCAATCATACGATGGGGAAAGAAACACGGAGAGAGAAAGGCATAGAGCTTTGTTAGATGACTTACTGTACTCGAACAGAAGACTACGTTCTGGCCCGGAACGCAGGTCTGCACTGGCTTAAGAAGCCCAGGAAGATCATCAACGACAGGTGCGCTGAGTGCTGATTGATTGCAGCTGCTTGCCGCCGCCGGAGTGGCGCGTGCAGGAGATGAGCGGCCGTGGGCGTAGCCCGGGGTGTGCTCCGCGGGGCTCACTGATGAATGCGCATTGGCATTGCAAAATTCCTTGCAATAGCTGGTTGAGAAATGTTGTTCTTAAACTGTTGGACAATTTGCTCACAAAGTGGTGACCTTCACCCCATCCTTGTTTGTGAATGACTGAGCATTTCATGGAAGCTGCTTTTATACCCAATCATGGCACCCACCTGTTCCCAATTAGCCTGTTCACCTGTGGGATGTTCCAAATAAGTGTTTGATGGGTATTCCTCTACTTTCTCAGTCTTGTTTGCCACTTGTGCCAGCTTTTTTAAAACATGTTGCAGGCATCAAATTCCAAATGAGCTAATATTTGCAAAAAGTTTTCCAGTTCGAACGTTAAGTATCTTGTCTTTGCAGTCTATTGAATTGAATATAAGTTGAAAAGGATTTGCAAATCATTGTATTCTGTTTTTATTTACCATTTACACAACGTGACAACTTCAATGGTTTTGGGTTTTGTACTTTGGATCCTGCATTATCCTCTCAGACTGGAGCGGTGTTATCCAAGTCTAAGAGGGTCAGAAGCAAAACCATCCTTGCCCGAGCACGCCCTCCTCTTGTCGGAGTATAAATAGTTGGGGTTTTTGGCACCAGCATCTGGACTAGATCTGACCAATGGAGGTCTATGAGCATGAAGTGATGAAGCCCGCTCGGATGAGAGACGAAACATTTTCTGAGACAAACTGATCAGTCCTGTTGTAATCCATCGAATGCCCTGAGAAAACTTTTAAAAATGCTTTTAAGGTACAATTCAGAATGTGTCAGCATTCAAATGATGTACGTACAGTATAAACTGTAGCACTCTGACTACGTATATACTGTAGCACTCTGAATGTACGTATATACTGTAGAACTCTGACTGTACGTATATACTGTAGCACTCTGACTACGTATATACTGTAGCTCTCTGACTGTACGTATATACTGTAGAACTCTGACTGTACGTATATACTGTAGCACTCTGACTACGTATATACTGTAGCTCTCTGACTGTACGTATATACTGTAGCACTCTGAATGTACAGTATATACTGTAGCACTCTGACTGTACGTATATACTGTAGCTCTCTGACTGTACGTATATACTGTAGAACTCTGACTGTACGTATATACTGTAGCACTCTGACTACGTATATACTGTAGCTCTCTGACTGTACGTATATACTGTAGCTCTCTGACTGTACGTATATACTGTAGCACTCTGATTGTATGTGTATACTGTAGCACTCTGACTACGTATATACTGTAGCTCTCTGACTGTACGTATATACTGTAGCTCTCTGACTGTACGTATATACTGTAGCTCTCTGACTGTACGTATATACTGTAGAACTCTGACTGTACGTATATACTGTAGCACTCTGACTACGTATATACTGTAGCACTCTGACTGTACGTATATACTGTAGCTCTCTGACTGTACGTATATACTGTAGAACTCTGACTGTACGTATATACTGTAGCACTCTGACTACGTATATACTGTAGCTCTCTGACTGTACGTATATACTGTAGCTCTCTGACTGTACGTATATACTGTAGCTCTCTGACTGTACGTATATACTGTAGAACTCTGACTGTACGTATATACTGTAGCACTCTGACTACGTATATACTGTAGCTCTCTGACTGTACGTATATACTGTAGCACTCTGAATGTACAGTATATACTGTAGCACTCTGACTGTACGTATATACTGTAGCACTCTGAATGTACAGTATATACTGTAGCACTCTGACTGTACGTATATACTGTAGCACTCTGAATGTACAGTATATACTGTAGCACTCTAACTGTACGTATATACTGTAGCACTCTGAATGTACGTATATACTGTAGCACTCTGACTACGTATATACTGTAGCACTCTGACTACGTATATACTGTAGCACTCTGACTGTACGTATATACTGTCGCACTCTGAATGTACGTATATACTGTAGCACTCTGACTACGTATATACTGCCGCACTCTGATTGTACGTATATACTGTAGCACTCTGATTGTACGTATATACTGCAGCACTCTGACTGTACGTACAGTATATACTGTAGCACTCTGACTGCACGTATATACTATAGCACTCTGACTACGTATATACTGTAGCACTCTGACTGTACGTATATACTGTCGCACTCTGAATGTACGTATATACTGTAGCACTCTGACTACGTATATACTGCCGCACTCTGATTGTACGTATATACTGTAGCACTCTGATTGTACGTATATACTGTAGCACTCTGATTGTACGTATATACTGTAGCACTCTGATTGTACGTATATACTGCAGCACTCTGACTGTACGTACAGTATATACTGTAGCACTCTGACTGCACGTATATATTATAGCACTCTGACTACGTATATACTGTAGCACTCTGACTGTACGTATATACTGTAGCACTTTGACTATGTATATACTGTAGCACTCTGATTGTACGTACATACTGTAGCACTCTGACTGTACAGTATATACTGTAGCACTCTGACTACGTATACACTCTGATTGGAATATTGATTGCAGACGTATATAGGTTTACCAAATCAAAACCAATGATGTAGAAACGTGTTTGCAGATCACACGACGCATTTATTTTGTTCAAACATTCATCTTGCTGTCATTTTCCCGTTGACGTCTATTCACAAGCGCTTCCACGCGTTAATCCCAAAAAGAAAATGCTGCGGATTTTGCACAGATTTTGAAGCTTCAAGTTTTTTGTTTTGTTTTGATTAATTTGTGTAGCCACGAATTTGCAGACGAAGGGTTTTTTTCACGCAATAGAACACTGAACAGGTGTGTATTCTTCATTTATTTTGCACGTGTTTGGCTAGGAAAACAGAAGTCTGGTCGTTAGACTTTTAGCAACTTGATGATCACAACGTTTTAGGAGTGCAGTCTCGATTAAAATGAATTTCCAGGGTTGCTTTTCTGGGTATTTGCTCAGAAAATAACACTTTTGAATGATTCTGCATTATAAAATGTTGTGTTGTGTTCATTTCTACCAGCAGATGGCAGTAAACTGTTGCAGTTGTTTCTATTCCAGCAAATTTAAGAGACAGTCTTCCCTCATTTGTCTCGCATGTGACCTTGGTAAACCGATTACTGCAAACTAGGAATCATTGAGTACAATATTAATACTTTCATAGCTAGATTAATCCGTTTTTGAACATTTTGAAAGCCCGCTAAAAATGAAATAACAGCCGTCAGTAGGGACGGGAATCGAAAACCCAGTGTATCAATTCCTTGGAATCACTCGCCATTTTTGCAAACAATTCCCTTAACGGTTTTTCCCGAGTGAGGATGACGTCATCACGCGACGTCATCACGCGACGTCATCACGCGACGTCAGGCGGAAGAAGCGCGCTGAATTTTGCCGACATTTTACTACAAAAAGATTAGATTTAGATTTATTGGTCCTCGTTGGGGAAATTCATTTTCACTGGCGTACATTTAAACAATAGACATTACACATCACAAAACAAAAATAACAAACAGACATCATACATGACCAACACATTTACAGGCTTGTCAGACAGTGTTAAGGGCGGCTATAGCTGCAGGGATCAGGCTTTTCCTGAGGAGGGCCCTCTGGAATTTGATGGTTCTGTACCTGCGCCCTGATGGTAGTGGGATTATGTATTGGTGATTGATATCCTGGACTATCATAACAAGAGGACATATGTGGACTCGTCAGACCACAGAACACTTTCTCCACTTTGCATCAGTCCATCTTAGATGAGCTCGGGCCCAGCGAAGCCGGCGGCGTTTCTGGGTGTTGTTGATAAATGGCTTTGGCTTTGCATAGTAGAGTTTTAACTTGCACATACGGATGTAGAGACAAACTGTAGTTACTGACGGTGGTTTTCTGAAGTGTTCCTGAGCCCATGTGGTGATATCCTTTACACACCGATGTCGCTTTTTGATGCAGTACCGCCTGAGGGATCGAAGGTCACGGGAATTCAATGTTGGTTTTCAGCCTTGCTGCTTACGTGCAGTGATTTCTTCAAATTCTCAGAACCTTTTGGTGATATTACGGACCGTAGATGGTAAATACCTTGCAATAGCTGGTTGAGAAATGTTGTTCTTAAACTGTTGGACAATTTGCTCACGCATTTGTTGACAAAGTGGTGTCCCTCGCCCCATCCTTGTTTGTGAATGACTGAGCATTTCATGGAAGCTGCTTTTATACCCAATCATGGCACCCACCTGTTCCCAATTAGCCTGTTCACCTGTGGGATGTTCCAAATACTTTGAGCTCCTCCCGGATGGCAGAGCTTCTCATCCTATCTCTAAGGGAGAGCCCCACCACCCGGCGGAGGAAACTCATTGGAAGAAGTGTACATTCAGACTTTACTTCAATCAATAACGGAGCAGCATCTACTCATCCGGAAACAACAACAAGGCTGGAAATGTGTCCCGTCAAACCCGTCCGACCGGAACTTTCTAATAACGAAAGTTCCTTGGGTGAATAATGTAAACTCACTACACCGGTATGTTTTAGCGCTTTCATGGCAAGTTTCCTGACAGATGTAAGTAAGAAGAACTTTACACTACTTTATATTAGAAATGGCAACAGTGTAGGAAGAATGTCCCATAACAAGAAGATAGAGAAAAAGAAGAAACTTATCGACTATGGTGTCGACACGGACTACGAAGGCGGACTTATGCAGATCCCAAATACACATTAGCAGGTACCAGAAGGTAAGAAAAGTTGCTTTTGCATAATATTGCGAAACAAAACGCCAGATAATATGTCTTACCTTATACACACACCATAATAATACTCCTATGCTGAAGCACAGTACAATCCATCAAGCGGTGCGTCTTCATAGCTTACCAAAGTCCTACTAAAACATTTTGATAGATTTTTGAGCTCCATGTGTAATGTTCTATATTTTCAATGGAACATATAAAATGTTGGTGTTGTTTACTTGAGTCACCTTGCCATCATAGTGCAGTCGACACGTATCTCTTATGTTTGACTGCCATCTACTGGTCACACTTATCATTACACCATGTACCAAATAAAATAGCTCCGAGGTCGGTAAGCAAAACCAGAATTATTCCGTACATTAGGCGCACCGGGTTATAAGGAGCACTGTCGAGTTTTGAGGGGGAAAACAAGTATTTTAAGTGCGCCTTATAGTCCGGAAAATTCGATATTTACCCGTCAGAAGAGCAAACGGGATTACACACATCATGTCTATAAAATGCACAGACAGTATTTCAGGTGCATAATTCGATGTGGGGGGAAAAACATGAATAATGTCAAATAATCAAATAAAAATGCATGGGCTTTATCCAAAATGTGTGAGCTTTACCTGCAGAATGAGCGCTGGTCTCAGCTTGGACTTAACAATCTCACAGATGAATGTGGACAAGTACAAGAGGACGGAGGGAAGTCAGACAAACAAGGTAGCCGTCCAAAACACACACACACACACACACACACATATTCTTGTATTTCTTACCTTCTTGAGACCTGAGAACAATGCCTACCTCTTTAGGACCTCCCTTACTAGATATATAAAGATGTGTATTTACAATATTAATAATATATACATACTATGCAAATATTAAAAAGCTTGTTTTGAAAAATGAGTTGGAATTTCACAAGAAAAAGGTCACAATTTTACGAGAAAAACGTTGAATTTTGCAGTATTATAATAAAAGTCGTCATTTTACAAGAAAAACTGAACACTTGTGCAATATTATGATAAAAGTTGGTATTTTACTCAATAGCAGTCGCAATTGTACAAGAAAAGCTTTTGTGAAAAGAGTCATAATTTCACTCGACAAAAGTCACAATTTTATATGAAAACTTTAAAATGCAATATTATAATAATAATCGGGAATTTTACTCAGCAAAATTATGACAAAAGTCATAATTTTACTCAAAAAGTGTCACTATTTTACAAGAACAACAAAAACCTTGGTAATATTGTGAGAAAAGTCAGAATTTTATATGACGAATATCACCATTAATTAAATTAAATTAAAAACTAATATTTTTCCATAAAAAAACGAATACTTTTTTATTAAAAACGAATAATTTTACATAAAATTTTACGAGAAAATATTGCAATATTACAGAAACTGAAAGAATATGAGAAATTGTTGCCAATTTTATAAGAAAAAAGTCGACGCATTGTGAGAAAAAGACTGCTTTTAGTTTTTAAAAAATTCTGAATGTTTTGTTTGTAATTGGTTTTAATCTTCATTATATACTTCAAGTTCAAATGCAGCTGAGATAGGCTCCAGCACCCCCCGTGACCCCAAAAGGGACAAGCGGTAGAAAATGGATGGATACTTCAAGTTATTACAGTATGTGTCTATAGGGACGGCGTGGCGCAGTGGAAGAATGGCCGTGCGCGACCCGAGGGTCCCTGGTTCAATCCCCACCTAGTACCAACTTCGTCATGTCCGTTGTGTCCTGAGCAAGACACTTCACCCTTGCTCCTGATGGGTGCTGGTTAGCGCCTTGCATGGCAGCTCCCTCCATCAGTGTGTGAATGTGTGTGTGAATGGATAAATGTGGAAGTAGTGTCAAAGCGCTTTGAGTACCTTGAAGGTAGAAAAGCGCTATACAAGTACAACCCATTTATCATTTATTTATTTATATACCGGTACATATTTATTTTTGTTTTATTAATTTTGGCCAAAAGGGGCGCATTTCAATTTCTTACACACACTTGTTATTTCATATGTTGATTAGAGGGGGAGCACTTTTAAAACCGACCAATTTGGAAAAATCCCTCCTTTTTGGGACCACCCTCATTTTGATAGATTTCACCACCAGGGGTGCAAATGAGACATTCTCTATTAGATGCAATGGTTTTCTGTATTGGGACCATGATTTATGTCATCACTTGTTCACACCTCCTCATATGGAAGCTACTTTTCCTTCTTGATGTCTCAAGAAGGGTAGAAATACAAAAACACACACACACACAAAGAGAAGTCTGTATGAAGCAATGATTCTCAACATCAAAAAATGTAAATAAAATAGTGTTTAATAGCTTATCACAGGGGTGTCGAACTTGTTGTCATCAAGGGCCACATCGCAGTCCTTAGAGGGCCGCTTGTAACAGTGAATGTAAGATTATAAAAGTATAATCGCCTTACTAACTTGCTTTGAAATGGTAAGTCCAGATGACAAGCAGATATTTAAGTACTTATTGTTGTTTTTACAAACTATCATACGGTACATAGTATTTAGGGGTGCTAAAAAATTTGTTGTTTTTTTTATCACATTCGAATCCCGATTTTTTATTTTTTTTGTAATTTTCAAAAATTCTAATTTATTTCTTTTTTTTGGACGAATTAATAAAAATAAAAAATAAACATTTTTAGACCATCTCTATGCTTACTTGGTGCACATATGTGTCATACGTCAGCAACCTAAAGGAGGTTTTGTAACCTGCGAGCTGTTTTGTTAAGGTGTTGTTATTATTACACTGCAAAAGGTCAGTAATCAAAAACAAGGGGGAAAAAATACAAAAATTAGGAGTATTTTATTTGAACTAAGCAAAATTATCTGCCAATAGAACAGGAAAATTCGGCTTGTCAGGACTTTCCAAAACAAGTAAAATTAACTAGCCTCAATGAACCTTTAAAATAAGTATATTCTCACTAATAACAACTGCACTACTATATGAGTACGTATTTTCTATTGTTTCATTGAAAATAAAACAGCAAAGTCCATTTGGCTGTCATCTGTTTTAATTATGAGACACAATTGTGTCAAAGTCATGATTTTTTTTTTACATGCTTGAAATAAGAAATTATTACTTTAAAAAAGTAGTTTTATACATGTGAGTGTTGATGACACAGCTTTGCAACAGTTGATATTCTCGTTTCAAGCATGTTTTACTCAATATAGGTCATCAAATCTCAGCAACAAGCTGTAATATATAATATATAAACGCAACATTATTAATATTGCTACTACGGATAATTACAACAAAAACTCCTCAAAACAGCCCATTACCTATAATATGGGCTTTTTAAACATAAGATAAGATTGATTGATTGATTGAAGATCATTGTCTCCCAAAACGTTATTAGTTAATGAGGTCATTAGAGACAACAATCTTAACGTCATTGGTCTCAGCGAAACCTGGCTCAAACCAGACCATTTTTTTGCGCTGAATGAGGCATCTCCCCCTAACCATACGAATGCGCATATTGCCCGTCCCCTTAAAAGGGGTTGGGGGGGGGGGGGGCGCGCGTCACACTAATATACAACGAAAACTTTAACCTTACCCCTAACCTAAATAATAAATATAAATCGTTTGAGGTGCTTACTATGAGGTCTGTCACACCGCCGCCTCTCTACCGGGCTGTTATTTTATATATATTTAGGACCAAAACCCTTAAAACAAGTAAAACACTCTAACATAAAATCTGCTGAGTGAGAAGAATTATCTTATCACACAGAAAATAAGCAAATATCACCCTTATTTGAGATATTTAATCTTACTTAGATTTCATTTTCTGCAGTGTATGCCAAATAATACATTGCAAAAATCAGTTTGAATCGAGAATCGTGTTGAATCGAGTATCGATTATGAATCAAATCCTCACCCCAAGAATCGTAATCGAATGGCGAGGTGCCCAAAGATTCACACCAATAACAATTGAATATTTGTAGAGATGTCCAATACTATTGGCCGATAAATCCGTTAAAATGTAATATCGGAAATTATCGGTATCGTTTTTTTTATTATCGGTATCGGGGTTTTTTTCCGTTTTTTTTTTTTCTTTTTTTGATTAAATCAACATAAAAAACACAAGATACACTTACAATTAGTGCACCAACCCAAAAAACCTCCCTCCCTCTCTCTGTTATTAATATTCTGGTTCCTACATTATATATCAATATATATCAATACAGTCTGCAAGGGATACAGTCCGTAAGCACACATGATTGTGCGTGCTGCTGGTCCACTAATAGTACTAACCTTTAACAGTTAATTTTACTCCTTTTCATTCATTACTAGTTTCTATGTAACTGTTTTTATATTGTTTTACTTTCTTTTTTATTCAAGAAAATGTTTTTAATTTATTTATCTTATTTTATTTTATAAAATTTTTTTAAAAGTACCTTATCTTCACCATACCTGGTTGTCCAAATTAGGCATAATAATGTGTTAATTCCACGACTGTATATATTGGTTGATATCGGTATCGGTAATTAAAGAGTTGGACAATATCGGATAACGGCAAAAAGCCATTATCGGACATCCCTAAATATTTGTATATGTATTAAAGTTTAAAAAATATGACATTTCATGTATTACATACACTTTTTTCTGTCAAAATGGAAACAATGAAAACATTTAGTAAGAAAGATGAATTATGCACGTTATGTCAAGGCTTTCGCAGGCCTGGAGTTTGACACTTGTCAAAAGTCAAAAGTTTGACACTTATCACATGTCTTCAGCTCTATTTTGAAAAAAATAAATAACATGAATTTTTTTTTTTTTAAATACCATCCATCCATCCATTTTCTACCGCTTGTCCCTTTTTGGGTCGCGGGGGGTGCTGGAGACTATCTCAAATACCTTTTATTATTATTTTTCACTTGTCTGATTTGGTTTGCTGAATTGCATATACCGTATTTTTCGGAGTATAAGTCGCACCGGAGTATAAGTCGCACCTGCCGAAAATGCATAATAAAAAAGAAAAAAAAACATATATAAGTCGCACTGGAGCCCGGCCAAACTATGAAATAAACTGCGACTTATAGTCCGAAAAATACGGTATGTTTTCTCAGTTAATTTGAGATAAACATTGTGTTTATGTTGTCTGTCTATCTGTGTTGGCCCTGCGACGAGGTGGCGACTTGTCCAGGGTGTACACCGCCTTCCGCCCGAATACCGTATTTTCCGCACCATAAGGCGCCCTGGGTTAAAAGCCGCGCCTTCAATGAACGGCATATTTCAAAACTTTGTCCACCTATAAGCCGCCCGGTGTTGTAAGCCGCATCTAACTACGCTAAAGGAATGTCAAAAAAACAGTCAGATAGGTCAGTCAAACTTTAATAATATATTAAAAACCAGCATTCTAACAACTCTGTTCACTCCCAAAATGTACGCAAATGTGCAATCACAAACATACGTATATCAACATGGACAGAGCTGCGTGAAAAAAGCCACCCGGCCTCTTCGCGTAAACTTAAACTTACCTTAACCACTCGCTCATCTTTTCTTCATCCATCCCTTCGAGTTAGCTTTTATGATGACGCCGGCTGGAAAGGTCTCTTTTGGCAAGGTCTTCCTTTTGAATATCACCATGGGTGGAAGTTTCTGGCCATTAGCATGGCAAGCTAGAACCACAGTGAAGGATGACTTCTCATTCCCTGTGGTGCGAATATTCACCGTACGTGCTCCCGTTATATCCACAGTGCGGTTCACAGGAATATCAGTTGCTGTGAAATAGTAATCCGTGTGCGGATGGAAAGATTGCGTCTTTTCATGAACCGGATCCCTGACGCTTAGTAGGAGCAATTTTGTGGTCTTTACAGATGTAAACACACAAAGGAAATGAAACGTACGGTATATCCGCGCGCTTTTTCTTCTTCTACGCGGGCGGGTGGTTGCTTACAGTAGAAGAAGAAGCGCTTCCTGTTCTATGGGGGCGGGTGCTTACCTTGGCGGTTGCTTGCATAGAAGAAGAAGCGCTTCCTGTTCTACCGGGAAAAAAGATGGCGGCTGTTTACCGAAGTTGCGAGATCGAAACTTTATGAAAATGAATCGTAATATTAATCCATATATAAAGCGCACCGGGTTAAAAGCCGCACTGTCAGCTTTTGAGTAAATTTGTGGTTTTTAGGTGCGGCTAATAGTGCGGAAAATACGGTACATCTGAGATAGGCTCCAGCACCGCCCGGCAGGCCCGGCCCTAACCAATCTGGCGCCCTAGGCAAGATTTTAGGTACCCCCCCCCCCCCCCCCCCCCACAAGAAACCGAATAGCTTTATCTTTGACCTTTTTTTTTTTTTTTACTTACAACTATACCTAATATATAAAGGGGTGGACAAGTGATTATTACCTGCAGGGCAAACATTAGCTAACCAGAAGGCAATAACAATGTAAACAAAAAACACCTGCTTAAAAGATCTAATACCTGAGGAATGTAAGGTGGGAGTACAGTAATTACCTAACGTTACATTATTATTTTCCATAACAATTTAGCCCCCTCCACAATATTAACCCGACGTTAAAACAGAACTAGCTATTTATTGATTAGCAATTGCCGAATCATGTAACATTAGCTTAATGCTAACAAGCCAGGTTACTATCACATTCTGTAACAGACAAATAATTTCATGTAGGCTAACGTTACCTACCTGCTACCTCTGTCTTTTCTCGTTTCTACTCCTCTTCTTTTCTCTTTTTTCTTCCTTGGGCACCTGACAGTTTTGGCCGTTTTGACATCTTGTGTTGATTTTTTGATGTGGTGACGTCCAAAAAGAGTCATGTTACGGTAAGGGAGAGGGGGGGGGGCGTAATGTTGTAACAAATAATATTTCTATTAAATAGGCTTTACTTTGCATTTTAATTAACGTGGGATTATTTTTTGTATTTAGAAATAATAGTACCAACTTTCTTTCTTTTTTTTTTTTTTCTCCAACATTTGTGGCGCCCCCTGATGGACGGCGCCCTTAGCATTTGCCTATACGGCCTATGCCACGGGCCGGCCCTGCCGCCCGGGACCCCGAAAGGGACAAACGGTAGAAAAATGGATGGATGGATTGTGTATATGCATGGATGGATGTGTACGGTATTAACGGTTCTGCCACTAGATGGGGTTCTTACCACACTCATCAGACCCTATTTCACCATGAATGACATGAACTTGGATATTTTTTTCCAAAAAATATTCATAAAAAAAGGGGGGGTGGAAATCAAAGGAAACTATAATAAAATAATCATTAAAAATGACAAATTTTAAAAGGAAAATAATAGTAATTTGCCTATGTTAATGCAACTTTTCCCTGAGTATTTATTGTGTGTGTCTCACCTTTGTTTACTGTGCTGACCTTATCTGTCCAGCACTGTTATATTTAGTTCTACTTTCTGTTTGCTTTGACTGCCGGCTCCCTCACCTGTCGGCAACCAAGGACAGGTGTGTCCTAATTGCCAATCAGGATGTGGCTTATGCCAGCCCCGTCCTTTGGACTTTGCACTTCATATTTGTTTGCTCTTTGTGCACTTCCCAGCTGCACACTTTTGTTTTTTTTGTATTACATGCATTTTCCTTATTAAAAAGGGCCTTGTTTTTAACAAATAATCGTTGTGTAAATGGTAAATAAAAACAGGAACTGGAATAGTTATATTTTTGGCAAACATTAGCTCATTTGGAATTTGATGCCTGCAACATGTTTCAAAAAAGCTGGCACAGGTGGCAAAAAAGACTGAGAAAGTTGAGGCATGCTCATCAAACACTTATTTGGAACATCCCACAGGTAAACAGGCTGATTGGGAACAGGTGGGTGCCATGATTTGGTATAAAAGCAGTTTCCATGAAATGCTCAGTCATTCACAAACAAGGATGGGGCGAGGGTCACCACTTTGTCAACAAATGCGTGAGCAAATTGTCCAACAGTTTAAGAACAACATTTCTCAACCAGCTATTGTAAGGTATTTAGGGATTTCACCATCTACGGTCCGTAATATCACCAAAAGGTTCAGAGAATCTGGAGAAATCACTGCATGTAACATTAAATGCCCGTGACCTTGGATCCCTCAGGCAGTACTGCATCGAAAAAGCGACATCAGTGTGTAAAGGATATCACCACACTTCAGAAAACCACTGTCAGTGACTACAGTTGATCGCTACATCTGTAAGTGCAAGTTAAAACTCTACTATGCAAAGCCAAAGCCATTTATCAACAACACCCAGAAACGCCGCTGGCTTCGCTGGGCCCGAGCTCATCTAAGATGGACTGATGCAAAGTGGAAAAGTGTTCTGTGGTCTTACGAGTCCACATTTCAAATTGTTTTTGGAAACTGTGGACGTCGTGTCCTCCGGACCAAAGAGGAAAACAACCATCCGGATTGTTATAGGTGCAAAGTTGAAAAGCCAGCATCTGTGATGGTATGGGGGTGTATTATTGCCCAAGGCATGGGTAACTTACACATCTGTGAAGGCACCATTAATGCTGAAAGGTACATAAAGGTTTTGTAGCAACATATGTTGCCATCCAAGCAACGTTATCATGGACACCCCTGCTTACTTCAGAAAGACAATGCCAAACCACGTGTTACAACAGCGTGGCTTCATAGTAAAAGAGTGCGGGTACTAGACTGGCCTGCCTGTAGTCCAGACCTGTCTCCTTTTGAAAATGTGTGTCGCATTATAAAGTTAAAGTTAAAGTACCAATGATTGTCACACACACACTAGGTGTGGCGAAATTATTCTCTGCATTTGACCCATCACCCTTGATCACCCCCTGGGAGGTGAGGGGAGCAGTGGGCAGCAGCGGTGGCCGCGCCCGGGAATCATTTTTTTTTGGTGATTTAACCCCCAATTCCAACCCTTGATGCTGAGTGACAAGCAGGGAGGTAATGGGTCCCATTTTTATAGTCTTTGGTATGACTCGGCCGGGGTTTGAACCCACAACCTACCGATCTCAGGGCGGACACTCTAACCACTAGGCCACTGAGTCGGGTGAAGCCTAAAATACCACAACGGAGACCCCCGGATTGTTGAACAACTTAAGCTGTACATCAAGCAAGAATGGGAAAGAATTCCACCTGAAAAGCTTCAAAAATGTGTCTCCTCAGTTCCCAAACGTTTACTGAGTGTTGTTAAAAGGAAAGGCCAAGTAACACAGTGGTAAAAATGCCCCTTTGACAACTTTTTTGCAATGTGTTGCTGCCATTAATTTCCAAGTTAATGATTATTTGAAAAAAATAATTTACGTTTCTCAATTCGAACATTAAATATCTTGTCTTTGCAGTCTATTCATTTGAATATAAGTTGAAAAGGATTTGCAAATCATTGTATTCTGTTTTTATTTACCATTTACACAACTTCACTGGTTTTGGGTTTTGTATTTGAGTACTCCTACAACATCAAGTTACATAGGGGAAAGGTTTTACGCTGCTACAGAAAGATAGAAGAAAGTGCAAGAAGGAGAGAGAGAGTGAGAGAGAGCACTCTTTCAGAGCTTTTTGGGGAATGAGAGGAGGCTGAGGGGTTGGGTGAAACGTCCTGTCTCCTGATTGTGGTATTGACACAAAGAGACATGTTTTTGTTAAGCATAGAGTAAGGGAGTTAACGACATCAATCATGAAACAAACCCAAATTTGACCAAAATACAACATAATTTTGTGATCAACCACATCACAGCGGTCCTATTCACGGAGGTGGATGTTTGAAGTTGTATCTAACAGACTCCAAAAAGCGTAAAGGGTCATAAAAGTGGCTTAGGACCACAAACAGACCAATGTAGTGAAGACAAAGGCACACACACACAAACTCTTACGCTCAAATGGTGGATTTAGACGAGAGATTACTAAAATATTCATTTCGCCATTACAGCTTCTCTTCCGCACTCGCCTAACGTCTCTGCATCTCGGGGTCCAGACGAACTGCAAAACGTTACTGTTTTATTAACTCTCCGGTGCAGGTCTACCTGTAAGTGCATTGGAATACTTTCAACTTGAAAAACAATTAAAAAAAAAAAACCACACTGCTATTACTTGCTTTTGCATTCAAACACTAACTAATGACATCATTGTCTCTCTTGCGACCATAGCGATGAGAAAGGAAGACAATCACAGCAAAAAAAGAAGAAGAAAGGGACACACATACAAAGAGATCTAGAGAGCCAAGATAGTGAGATGTGAAACAGCATTGCCTTAACATTTGAGTCCATTAGTGGAACGCATGCTCATGTATTAAAGATAAGAGAATTAACGTCTCCCTCTGCTCTTTGCATCATTTTCCACATTATAACACTCTTCTAGCACTTAAGAGTTATTTTAAAACTATGACAAATCAAACTACAAACCCCGTTTCCATATGAGTTGGGAAATTGTGTTAGATGTAAATATAAACGGAATACAATGATTTGCAAATCCTTTTCAACCCATATTCAATTGAATATGCTACAAAGACAACATATTTGATGTTCAAAGTCATAAACTTTATTTTTTTTTGCAAATAATAATTTCATGACTGCAACACGTGCCAAAGTAGTTGGGAAAGGGCATGTTCACCACTGTGTTACATGGCCTTTCCTTTTAACAACACTCAGTAAACGTTTGGGAACTGAGGAGACACATTTTTGAAGCTTCTCAGGTGGAATTCTTTCCCATTCTTGCTTGATGTACAGCTTAAGTTGTTCAACAGTCCGGGGGTCTCCGTTGTGGTATTTTAGGCTTCATAATGCGCCACACATTTTCAATGGGAGACAGGTCTGGACTACAGGCAGGCCAGTCTAGTACCCGCACTCTTTTACTATGAAGCCACGTTGATGTAACGCGTGGCTTGGCATTGTCTTGCTGAAATAAGCAAGACAATGTTATTTGGACTTAGTGTCCAAATAACTCTAAATCAAGTTTTTGTTACTTAGAATATGTTCCCCGAGTGTCCAAATAACTTTTAATTAAGTCTTTGTTACTTAGAATATGTTCCCCTAGTGTCCAAATAACTCTAAATTAAGTCTTTGTTACTTAGAATATGTTCCCCTAGTGTCCAAATAACTCTAAATTAAGTCATTGTTACTTAGAATATGTTCCCCTAGTCTCCAAATAACTCTAAATTAAGTCGTTGTTACTTAGAATATGTTCCCCTAGTCTCCAAATAACTCTAAATTAAGTCTTTGTTACTTAGAATATGTTCCCCGGGTGTCCAAATAACTTTTAATTAAGTCTTTGTTACTTAGAATATGTTCCCCTAGTGTCCAAATAACTCTAAATTAAGTCATTGTTACTTAGAATATGTTCCCCTAGTCTCCAAATAACTCTAAATTAAGTCGTTGTTACTTTGAATATGTTCCCCTAGTCTCCAAATAACTCTAAATTAAGTCTTTGTTACTTAGAATATGTTCCCACAGTGTCCAAATAACTCTAAATTAAGTCTTTGTTACTTAGAATACGTTCCCCTAGTGTCCAAATAACTCTAAATTAAGTCGTTGTTACTTAGAATATGTTCCCCTAGTGTCCAAATAACTCTAAATTAAGTCGTTGTTACTTAGAATATGTTCCCCTAGTCTCCAAATAACTCTAAATTAAGTCGTTGTTACTTAGAATACGTTCCCCTAGTGTCCAAATAACTCTAAATTAAGTCGTTGTTACTTAGAATATGTTCCCCTAGTCTCCAAATAACTCTAAATTAAGTCGTTGTTACTTAGAATATGTTCCCACAGTGTCCAAATAACTCTAAATTAAGTCTTTGTTACTTAGAATACGTTCCCCTAGTGTCCAAATAACTCTAAATTAAGTCGTTGTTACTTAGAATATGTTCCCCTAGTCTTCAAATAACTCTAAATTAAGTCTTTTTTACTTAGAATATGTTCCCATAGTGTACAAATAACTCTAAATTAAGTCGTTGTTACTTAGAATATGTTCCCCTAGTCTCCAAATAACTCTAAATTAAGTCTTTGTTACTTAGAATACGTTCCCCTAGTGTCCAAATAACTCTAAATTAAGTCATTGTTACTTAAAATATGTTCCCCTAGTGTCCAAATAACTCTAAATTAAGTCATTGTTACTTAGAATACGTTCCCCTAGTGTCCAAATAACTCTAAATTAAGTCATTGTTACTTAGAATACGTTCCCCTAGTGTCCAAATAACTCTAAATTAAGTCATTGTTACTTAGAATATGTTCCCCTAGTGTCCAAATAACTCTAAATTAAGTCATTGTTACTTAAAATATGTTCCCCTAGTGTCCAAATAACTCTAAATTAAGTCATTGTTACTTAGAATACGTTCCCCTAGTGTCCAAATAACTCTAAATTAAGTCATTGTTACTTAGAATACGTTCCCCTAGTGTCCAAATAACTCTAAATTAAGTCATTGTTACTTAGAATACGTTCCCCTAGTGTCCAAATAACTCTAAATTAAGTCGTTGTTACTGAGAATATGTTCCCCTAGTCTCCAAATAACTCTAAATTAAGTCTTTGTTACTTAGAATATGTTCCCCATACTAAATTGTTACCAAAAACATATAACTTTGTCTTGAATTTGAAAAAAATATATATATATGTATATTTTTTTTTCAGTAAAGAAGGGTTCGGTTAATGCGCATATGAAACTGGTGGGGTTCGGTACCTCCAACAAGGTTAAGAACATATTCTAAGTAACAAAGACTTAATTTAGAGTTATTTGGACACTAGGGGAACATATTCTAAGTAATAAAGACTTAATTTAGAGTTATTTGGTTAGGGTCAGGGTTAGAGGGTTAGGGTTATAATAAGGCCATGCCGAATAAGGCATTAATAAGTACTTAACAGTGACGTGCAGTCACTAGAGGCAGGTGAGGTGGGGCCTCACCTGCCATCATGGAAAGAAAAAAAATGTAAAAAGAAAAAAAATAAATTAAATTGTTATATGTATCCAGTGATTATACTATAAAGTTATTTTCCATTTAACTTCACCAGTTTTAGATTATTTTTATTCAAAATCGCTGAATTTTCACATTTGCCGTTCAAATACTGAGAAGAGACGGTGCGGTGATCAGCAGCCAGTTGAGGCACGTCACTCAGTTGTGCCTCACCATGGATTGCGCAATGACTTGGCTAACTGCTGGCCTGCTGTGCAGTGAGACCGTATTGCTATATGAACTATATTATACATTTCCATAGTTTAGTTAGCTGAGGTATATAATGTACAGTGTATTTTGTCAACAACTGTATGTGTGTAAAGTATTTCTTGTGCTGAGCGATGATAAAACGGCTGCAAAAGACGCACTGTGTGAGGCTCGCCTCCTGCACCCCCGCCGTAGAATTGTTATATCAACTAAAGCCCACACTTAAACTTTCCACGTGCAAGATTTAATCTATTTTAAAAAATTATTTCATAAGAAGCCAAAAAGTGCAAAAACAATAATGTTGGTGTTGGAGGAGTTGTGAATGACTGCAGGGACACAACATTAGGTACACCTGCAGACTGCAGGTGTACCTAATTCACAACTCCTCCAACACAAACATTATTGTTTTTGCACTTTTTGGCTTCTTATTAAATAACTTTTGTAACCTATTTTCATGGGCTTTCCTCTTTGTGATGTTAAGTTCCTGTTATGCGCTGTTATACAGTATATGCCTTGAGCTCTTATTTTGAAGGCGCTAAGAGCGGAAGTGATGTCACGTTGCGGAGGTTTTTGAAAGAATGTAAATAAAGTGGTCCTCGTGTAAACTGGAGCCTCTGTGTTTGTTATTTTGTAGTTTCATACAGTATAGGCGACATTTATAAACCCTCTGTTACACTTTTTTAAATAGATTCAATCTTGCATGTGGAAAGTTTAAGTGAGGGCTTTAGTTGCGGTGCATGGACTTAATTTCTAAGTAAAGGTAAGACCATAATAACGTTTTTTTTATTAAATGTGCTTTTTTGTGTGCTACAGTTTGTATGTGTAAAGTTAAAGTTAAGTTAAAGTACCAATGATTGTCACACACACACTAGGTGTAATGAAATGTGTCCTCTGCATTTGACCCATCCCCTGGTTCACCCCCTGGGAGGTGAGGGGAGCAGTGGGCAGCAGCGGCGCCGCGCCTGGGAATCATTTTTGGTGATTTAACCCCCAATTCCAACCCTTGATGCTGAGTGCCAAGCAGGGAAGAATGCTGGTATGAGCTTTTAAACATAACCCGTTAACTGCTGCCAATCAAATGGTGAATAAGATACTCTTTAGGGTTCATATGTTTGTAAATCTGACTGTGATGAAGTCAGTGCCTCACCAGCCATCAACCTCACCGCACGTCACTGGTACTTATAATGACTAGTTAAGAGCCAATGTGATACTAATTTGCATGTTAATAAGCAACTAATTAATGATGAATATGTTCCCCATACTAAAGTGTTACCATGTTTTATTACTGGTGCACAAAATGAACCGTGCATGAACATCACCTTGTTCAAACAACAAAACCAACACAGTGCATAAACTCACAACAAATTACACACCTGCAAACCAGTCAGCTGTTGCCGTATCCGTAATATGCCGATAGGGAGAAGTTTGTATTTACACGATGAGTCGGGTGTGTCTTGACCTCCGCCGAACCCCTGAGGCCGACTCACCGAACCCCTAGGGTTCCATCGAACCCAGGTTAAGAACCACTGAACTAGATAAAACATAGAAACATAGATACAAATAGAAATAAAAACATGAAGCACTGGATAAAACAGATAGGCAAGCAGTGCATTTAAAAACAAGAACAGACTAATTATGAGTCTTTGTTTGTTTACTTACTAGTAAAAGACAAGTTGTCTAGTATGTTCACTATTTTATTTAAGGACTAAATTGCAATAATAAACATATGTTTCATGTACCCTAAGATTTTTTGTTAAAATTAAGCCAATAATGCAATTTTTTGTAGTCCCCTTTATTTAGAAAAGTATCGAAAAGAACCGAAAATTATCGAAATACATTTTGGTACCGGGACAACACCAGTGAGAACTCACATGTACGAAATGTTTCAACACTGCGTTTTTGTTTTATTTTTTATATTTGATACAATCAAAAACATTTTTCCCAAGTTTTATTTTTTTCATTATGTAGAATTTTGAAAAGCAAACTGAATTTACTCCATTTCGCTATCGGGCTGCAACATAAAATGTAGAGAAAGTAATCATTTGAAAACGTAAACTTCTGTATGAGACGGCGACGCGCACTTATGACGTCATCTAAAGGGGCCAAGCTAAAAACCGCGGTTTTCCCAACTTTTTAAAAAAAAATTTATAAACCTTTATTTATAATATGCAACATTTACATACAAGCAAAGAAATAATAATAAACAAAACAAGTATAGAATCAGTACAAAAACAATACAAAACTGAAGCAGAAACTAAACTAAAATAGATTCTAATAGAGTACAAAACAGCACCAGGGGGTTGTAAACTCAATAAAGTAACTAAAAAAGAATACTGTGTATATATATATATATATATATTAGAGATGCGCGGATAGGCAATTATTTCATCCGCAACCGCATCACAAAAGTCGTCAACCATCCGCCATCCACCCGAACCAACATTTTATCAAAACCGCACCAGCCCGCACCCGCTCGTTGTTATATATCTAATATAGAAGATGCAAGGCATTAGTGAGGTTATAAAGCTTTTGCTTGTTAAAGAAAGGAGACTGATCCAATGGAGCAGAGACATTCAATACGTGCCACGCTGTCACGGCCCAGACGCACACCAGTGCGCAATCATCTGGGAGCCGCGCTGAGCGCACCTCCAAGCGCGCTCGCGCGCACGTCACTCAAACTGCTGCAGGCAGCTGCGTTCCATCTTCAATCAACTGATGACTACTTAAACAACCGCCACCAGAGATCCTCCTCCTGCCTACCGACCACGCTTCCGCCCCTGGACAAACCCTGTCTGCCTCGCCCTTGTCTGACAGCACCGCTCCTCTCAACACGCACCTCCAACACTTACGGTAAAACCCTCCAGTTAAATTCCACACATAGTCTGACACCCATTTCCTGTTTGGTTACATACACATCTAATATATATATATATATATATATATATATATATGTATGTATGTATGTATATATATATATTGATATATATAATATAATATAGTATAATATAATATATAGTATAATATCATATAATATATTGGATAATATATTGTATGAATTATACATATATATATATATATATATTTTTATTATTATTATTATTATTATTATTGTTATTATTATATTTATATAGAGATATATATAATTCCCTTTTGAATAAATACGCCCCAGGCTAAACGCTCTCCCTGTCTCAGTGCCGTCTCCTTCTACCCGGTATCATCACACACAAATGAATATCTCTTGGCCACGCATTCGTGGCTAAGAGATATTAATGCGTGATAATTTTATTTATCATTATTATAATATTATTGTCATTTCCATTAAGAAAGTGTTGACTATTGTTGCCAATGCCCTCAGATCAGGAGTGCGTTCCTCACACTTTGTGTGCGCAGTTCCAGCAAACAGAACGAGGCTTTTAAGAAGTTAAAAAAATGTTTTAGAAAGACTAGGCCTATATTTTCGTTAGGTAAAAAAAATGTTCTGAACTTATTTCAATGAATATTAACTTGTTAACGTTATAATGCTCAAATAGGGACGAGGGCGGGGTGCACAGTGAAGCAGTGAACAATTTCGCGACAAAGATGGACCTTTATTGATTGATCTGCAGCCATGACAAAATATCAGACAATCTCCATTGTCAACGACAGGCAGGAAAATAAAGATAAACACATAGCCTATGTTCTAGGCATAGGCATAGGCTCATACGTTTTTAAGTTGAAATAAAAAAATAAATAAAAAATGTGCCTCATAAGCCTTAGGCTGTCAATCACGCGCACAAACTTAAATTATACAATAACATATGTATTTCCGAATTGGTTTAACCGCAACCCGCCCGCATCTATTTAAAATCTAATTTTTTTTTATTTCACCCGCCCGACCCGCGGATTATCTGCGGACTCCGCGGTTGTGTCCGCAAACCGCGCATCTCTAATATATATATATATATATATATATATATGTATATGTAAAGCCATGGGCTCACACAAGTTCCTTAAATAATCCAAATTTGGAGCACGGCATCATAGTTTTCACAGCTTTTTGGTTGTTAGAGGTAGAAAGTGTTTTAAAGTAAAGTTCTAATTATTTTTTAAAGGCACAAAAAACAGGTCCGGTATTGAGAAAACGTAAACTTTTTGTATGAGACGGAAACGCGCAATTGTGACGTCATCTAAAGGGGCCAAGCTAAAAAACGCGGTTTTCCCAACTTTTGTATGAGACTTTTGGACTTGTGAAAGCACTCGATCACTATGTCAGGGCATCTGTCCTTTCATCCTGGACAATATTCATGACAAATTTGTGCTTTGTTTTAAAGAAGAACATTATCACTAGACCTATGTAAGCGTCAATATATACCTTGATGTTGCAGAAAAAAGACCATATATTTTTTTAACCGATTTCCGAACTCTAAATGGGTGAATTTTGGCGAAT
Organism: Nerophis lumbriciformis; assembly: GCF_033978685.3. NCBI lineage: Eukaryota > Metazoa > Chordata > Actinopteri > Syngnathiformes > Syngnathidae > Nerophis > Nerophis lumbriciformis. The sequence goes on from NC_084583.2 coordinate 1,858,015, forward strand.
TAAACGCCTTTCTATTATTCGCTCTCGGAGCGATGACGTCACATCGGGAAGCAATCCGCCATTTTCTCACTTTCGTCAGTGTGTTGTCGGAGGGTGTAACAACACGAACAGGGACGGATTCAAGTTGCACCAGTGGCCCAAAGATGCGAAAGTGGCAAGAAATTGGACGAAATTTGTTCAAAATACAAGGGTGTGGGGAAAGCCGACGAAATGGTCAGTCGTTTGTTCCGCACACTTTACCGACGAAAGCTATGCTACGACAGAGATGGCAAGAATGTGTGGATATCCTGCGACACTCAAAGCAGATGCATTTCCAACGATAAAGTCAAAGAAATCTGCCGCCAGACCCCCATTGAATCTGCCGGAGTGTGTGAGCTATTCAGGGACAAAGGACCTCGGTAGCACGGCAAGCAATGGCGGCAGTTTGTTCCCGCAGACAAGCGAGCTAAACCCCCGGGATGTCTTGGCTCACACCGTCCCTTATGCCACCGAAGATAATCAAGAGAAGAATATCGACCCTAGCTTCCCTGGCCTGCTGACATCAACTCCAAAACTGGACAGATCAGCTTTCAGGAAAAGAGAGCGGATGAGGGTATGTCTACAGAATATATTAATTGATGAAAACTTTATTCATTACTCGCGGTTTTACGTAAATTATTATACATAAACTGTGTTTACCAATAATTTAGCTTAAAAACATTTATTTTTTTCAATCATTCGAGTACATTCGGGTAGTCTTGTGTAATGCAGTATTTTGTGTCTATTTAGGTATGGTTAACCTGAGTGCTGAAATCGTGGAAAAATATATGTTCTTAGCGCGCCTGGAATGGGCTGTCTGCACTCTCAAAGTGCATGTTGTTGCCAAATGTATTTCATATGCTGTAAACCTAGTTCATAGTTGTTAGTAATTATCTTATCAGACAGTGTTAAGCCGCTGAAATCCGAGTCTGAATCCGAGCTAATGTCGCTATACCTTGCTGTTCTATCCGACATGTTTGTTTGTATTGGCATCACTGTGTGACGTCACAGGAAAATGGACGGGTGTATATAACGATGGTTAAAATCAGGCACTTTGAAGCTTTTTTTAGGGATATTGCGTGATGGGTAAAATTTTGAAAGAATCTTCGAAAAATAAAATAAGCCACTGGGAACTGATTTTTAATGGTTTTAACCCTTCTGAAATTGTGATAATGTTCCCCTTTAAAGATGTGCTATTTGGATTTACACTGTATAAGAAAAAAGTTGAAAAGGAATTTTACCTGTGCAACCTCATTATACTATTGGCTAAGTTTTATATTCATAAATGTAAGTTTCTCAATACCCGACCTGTTTTTTTTGTGCCTTTAAAAAATTATTTGAAATTTACTTTTAAACACTCTCTACTTCTAACAACCAAAAAGCTGTGAAAACGATGATGCTGTGTTCCAAATTTAAATTATTTAATGAACTTGTGTGAGCCCATGGCTTTACACTTTGTTATATATATATATATATATATATATATATATATATATATATATATATATATATATATATATATATATATATATTGCATTTTATTTTAAATGCTCTATTGAGTTTACAACCTCCTGGCGCTGTTTTGTACTGTTTCTGTACTTGTTTTGATTATTATTTTTTTGATTGTAATATTTTGATGTTGAATATTATAAATAAAGGTTTTGAAAATTTAAAAAAATAAATAAAATCCCTGCGGTTTTCCCAACTTGATGCGCAATTGTGACGTCATGTAAAGGGGCCAAGCTAAAATAAAACGTGTTTTTTTTGTCCTTATCAATCAATCAATCAATGTTTATTTATATAGCCCTAAATCACAAGTGTCTCAAAGGGCTGCACAAGCCACAACGACATCCTCGGTTCAGAGCCCACATAAGGGCAAGGAAAAACTCACCCCAGTGGGGCGTCGATGTGAATGACTATGAGGAACCTTGGAGAGGACCGCAGATGTGAATGATCCACTTGACACTC